>NW_012041603.1:0-2258 GCF_000956235.1 Wasmannia auropunctata
TTTCGCATCGCATCGTCGTGCACAACCCTTTTAGAGCTCTATACGACAATATTAAAAATTTTTTAAATGACATTAATTTGAAAATTAATTTTAGATTTTTACCATTTTTTTCAACTTTAAAGAGTTGTAAAAATTAAAAAAAAACATATTTTGACTTGCTTGAGGTAGGGGCTATAGCCACGCATATGCTGAAGATGTGTGCACAAGCCCGAATTGATTGGTCAATTGGTTTTCGAGATATTATGGGTACCTATTTAAAAAACGTGGTTTCGAGAACAACGCGTTTCTTTGTACTGATTACATAGATTGAGACCACTCTCTATCAAGTGTTATGGCCGGTATTCATAAGTCGGTTTTTATTTTAAAGACGTCTTAAGTAATGTCTTAAGATGCTAACACGGCTCTATTATTGGCTTGTAACATTTTAAGACTATGCTTAAGACGATCTAGCTTAAATATAAGAATCGATTACGAGTACCGGCCTATAACTTTGTTAATTTTGCGAATCAGACTAAATCCTTTTGCAGACATATTTTCCATATCAAATACTTGCAAAATATTATGTAAAAAAAATCGATTTTTCCGATCCGCTAGACTAGAATACCCCCTTAAGAAAGTCGCTGCGTACAGATCGATGTACCTGATGACTTGATTGATGAAAAACATTTGTCTACTTCCCTTGCGAAGCAGAAAGCTCATCATACCGTAAGTTAAGCCCATTTTGAGCATGAGATATATCCCTTATCGACGCGCGTAACTTGGAGACCGGCTTTTTTTGTACTACTGTCTAAATTTCTGAACAGAGTATCGTGGACGTGGCATTAATAAAAATATGTTTCAAGTATTTTATCTAACGTATTTATTATTATCGCGATAACATTACTTACTTGTACATATCCTCGAGTATAACGTCCAAACTCTGCACTAATTTGGCAAACAATTGACATTTGTCGGTCCAAATGTGTGACTCTTGAACCAACTCGGGGACTATTAATAATGACCTCCAGCCTCTTATTTTCTTGCTCTTTAAAATATTACCAAATATTTGATCACCGATAATGTAACATATTTTTTCCTTTTGCGACATTTAATTCTGTAAAAACATGTTGCACAAATCTCCTGAGTTCCTCTTCTTTTTTAAACAAAGTCAACGATTAAAAATCTCAGCCAAGCAAAAAAAAGAGTTTTCTATAAATTTAACTTGATATTTTTTATTACCTGTGTGAAGTGGCTCTTTATGTGTATCAAGTTTTAAAGCACCCGTCTTCGTATCCTCCTTGTCATAAGATTGTTCCTTCTCCAAAAATCAATTTTCTAGGGTCTACTACAATTGTGTAGAAATAGATTTTCCAATTTCTATGCGATTCGTCAGGCTAAAATGAAAGCAATAGTAAAAAATCTATTTATGGTATATACTTATAATACTTGTGTGTGTATTTTCATTATGAATATATTTCTCGCACTTACAAAATCAAAAAGATTATTTTTTGAGTAAAGAATTTAGAAGAATTGTAAATAAAAGAATTTTTTATATAAATATATAGAATCAATTTTAAATTAACTGAATAAAGAAGTAAAATTTTATTATAGTGTCATAATACAAATTGTTTAATATATCAAGGAATTCTTCAAATTGTTAACTTTCGCATGGCACACGTAGCTCATTAAATTGTTTAGGGCAATTAATTTGAAGAATGTAGATAGTTTAAATGTGGCAGTAAAACGTACAAAGAAAAGGAAGACTACGTTCTTAGAAACTTAATTTTAGCTACATAGAACATGGCAAAAATAGGAATGCGCTACTAAAATTTAATATGTTTTATAATTGATTTAAAAAGAAGGCAGTTCTACAGAGTGTCTCATTTTAATGTTCTACCCCAAATAACTTTTTTATTTTTAATCTTAGAAAACAATGTTTCAGACGAAAGTTATATGGCTTTGAAGGGGACATAAGATGATAATATTGGTTTGACCCTGAGTGGCGTCATCAAGGTCAGGACTAGGTTTGAATTTTTTAAATGGAACCCCCTATTTTTCATTGCATATTCTTGTAGCTTGTTTCAAGAGCTTTCCAAAAAGACATAGATAAAATGTATTTTGGTTAAGTAAATCTTGAATTATAAAGCTTGAAAGTTACAGTACCACCGGCATTAGCATTATCTAAGGTGTCCGAACAATGGCTGAAACCTTTTGAATGTTGTTCATGAGCTTGACAAACATGTGTCAAAGTCATGATTATAGATCGGAAGAGCACACGT
>NW_012041604.1:0-677 GCF_000956235.1 Wasmannia auropunctata
ATGCCCTGAGTCGCGAACACTTGTCTATCGAGATTTCGCACTCGCGACAACGCCTGGGGACTGTGATGCCCTGAGTCACGAACACTTTGTTTCACTCGCGACGACGCCTGGGGGCTGTGATGCCCTGAGTCGCGAATGCTTTAATTTGCAGAGGTCACGCCTCTTGATGGGTCGGTATGAACCGCGACAACGCCTCAAAGCGTGATGCCTTGAGTCGCGGCTTGATACGCGCACTTGTGTCTTGGAAGCCAACGACTATGTGTGAAAGATCAATTTTAGAGAGCTCGACGTGCACAGTCTGCCGATCCAGATCGAAGTGAAGCTTTTCCGACGACCGTGGATTCCCACTAATCGTCAATTCGTTTCCGATTGGTCCCCTTTCGGTAACGTGACCGTCGCGATTACGTAAGCGACAATCTCACTTACTTACACACGGACCCGAAATTGAAAGAGCCGGAAGTCCCTTAATCGATACCGCGGCGCCGTCGTGTCGCGCCGGCCTCCAAGACACAGGCATATGTTTATACACGTGCGGATATAATTGTTGTTGTCCGAACCCGTTTTTTCGCATCGCATCGTCGTGCACAACCCTTTTAGAGCTCTATACGACAATATTAAAAATTTTTTAAATGACATTAATTTGAAAATTAATTTTAGATTTTTACCATTTTTTTCAA
>NW_012041605.1:0-302 GCF_000956235.1 Wasmannia auropunctata
CGAAGTCTCTCGCGCCTATCTCAAGTCTGTGATCGCGTCGGTAACGTCAGTTGTGTCATCTACGTCCCTACATTAGAAAAGGCTTATAGGAATAAAACAAATAAAAAACAATAACAGATCTGACGAGCAAAGCGAAGTGTACATACGTGCCAATAATACGTATTGGTGAGGTGATAAACAATCTTTTATAACAATGTTGTAATATATAGATAACGTAGGAGAGAAGTGTATAGAGAGAGAGAGAGAGAGAGAGAGAGAGAGAGAGAGAGAGAGAGGGGGGGGAGAGAGAGAGAGAGAGAGAG
>NW_012041606.1:0-513 GCF_000956235.1 Wasmannia auropunctata
AGAATTTGATCAGAACGGGCAAAGATACTCTCGACAAAATGTCAGCCTGTGATGTAGTGTATAAAATCAATTGTTCTAATTGTGACGCGAGTTATGTTGGCCAAACTAACCGTCAATTAAAAACGCGGGTACGTGAACATAGATTGGACATTAACAAAAGAAGTGGCTCGCCCTCTGTAATCTCAGAACATCGTTTGGCTGAGAATCATGATTTTGACTGGGATAACGTACAGATCCTAGATAAAGAATCTTCTTATAAAAAGAGAAGTATATCTGAAATGCTTCATATAAAGAAGCAATTTAGCGGTTTGAACAAACAAAGTGACACTGAATTGTTTTCGGACTCTTACCTACCAATATTAGATCACCTATCTCCGAGATAGCTACCTTCCAAGGTCACACACCCCCACTTCGTCTACCTCCCCTACTGTTTGTTCTCACAAAGAATTTTTGTCACACCACTGCCATTTGAGAAATTGACAGTGACTTGAATACTTGTGATCGCACGGTGGA
>NW_012041607.1:0-710 GCF_000956235.1 Wasmannia auropunctata
TATGTAGATGATATTTTGTTAGCAGCTCCAAAGAATAAACTTAATTTAATATTGGACACTTTCAACTCATTACATGACAGATTACAATTCACAATAGAGATTGAAGATAACGATTGTATTAGTTTTTTAAATGTCAAACTGATTAGGGAGAGAGGTAAGATCATTTTTGACATATTCCAAAAACCGACATCCTCAGGAAGGTATCTAAATTTCAACTCAAATCACCCTATTACACATAAAAAAGGCATTATTTTAGGGATGGTTGACAAGATAATTTTATTATCACATTCGAGTTTCCATCAGAAGAATTTCATTCACATGACAAAGATCCTTCTTGAAAATGGATATCCAATTAAATTTATTTTTAATACGATCAGAGATAGATTAAAATATCTGTTTTACAAACCAAAAAATGACGTTATTAATGGCATTTCTAACAAGAAGAAACGGTTTGTAGTTCCGTATATTAATTCAGTGTCAGAAAAATTTGCAAGAACAATTTACAATGTCCAAGAATATTAACAGTCAGATTGCGTACTCGATTCCGAATACACTGAAGAATTTTATCAGAACGGGTAAAGATACTCTCGACAAAATGTCAGCCTGTGATGTTATGTATAAAATCAATTGTTCTAATTGTGACGCGAGTTATGTTGGCCAAACTAAGCGTCAATTAAAACTCGGGTACGTGAACATAGATTGGACATTAA
>NW_012041608.1:0-361 GCF_000956235.1 Wasmannia auropunctata
GACAGTATATAAAAAAAAAATAATAAAGCATATAATATAGCAATTATGAACAGCGAGAAATGGAAAAAATATCGGAAAAATTACAAGGTTTAAATATAAGCGCTCTTTACTCGGTATCCGACTTGATAAAAATTATGTAATAATGCGTGTGATCCTAAAATATTCACACCAGGGTTTTAATTGAACATTTCGAGAAAAGTTATATTGATGTGCTTTTTTCTAATAATAACTTGCTTTGAAAAGAAAAATGGCGTTTATTTTTAAAAAACTAAGATTGCGAACATGGAAAGTTTATACTGAATAAATTTGCCAACAACATTATGACAATAGAATCTGTTATGTTCGTGATAAGGGAACGTGT
>NW_012041609.1:0-815 GCF_000956235.1 Wasmannia auropunctata
TATGCACTATTCAAAAAATATTTATTATACTTTAACAATTAAAAAATAGAATATAATCTTTGGTATTATGTACGTTAATACTTTAACTTAATTTAAAAAAATACTTTGTTTATTTATTTGTACTAGTTTATTTTTATGACTTATTTAAATATAAAAGCACACTAATAGGGACACTTATATAACTTGTTAATCATAACAGACACAAAAAGTTCCTTTTAAAGGTTGAAAGTCTTAACAACGTATTTAATTTTGATTGCAAGAACACTTCTCTAGCATGTCGCATTTCGAAAATATATTATATGACAAAGGACGTGAAAATAATCCACATTTGCAACTTTATCTGCAAATTTTTCAAAATTGTGACGTAATAGAGCAATTCTACAACCGATTCGGATTCAACATTCAAAAAACTACAGAAAATGACTAGTCTTGTTATGTGGTGTTTTTTTTTCGAACAATGTTATTATAAACATATTTGTTGTATATTGAGTGGATAGGAAGACAGTGATAAAGGCACAGGTACTCGTATTAAATACATAACTATAAAGGTGCCTTTTCATACTGACGCTCGACGCTCATATTTAGCGTCAAAACAGATCACATGATCAAAATTGATACTTGGTATTCGTCAATTTTGATCATGCTCAGCATGAAATCGTACTTTATAACGTATTTATTAGATACCCGGAACCACGATACAGAGCGGGAATGGAGCGGAGCAGAGAAACACCTGCTCATATGGACGTTAGCTCCAGACTCTCACGTCAAACGCGAAATCGCTGAACCGAAGTATTAAATTGTAACGACATGCTTAT
>NW_012041610.1:0-536 GCF_000956235.1 Wasmannia auropunctata
GACGTGTGCTCTTCCGATCTATGCACTCGTGGACAATGAGGTTGCGACTTTATTTTTAGTGAGTTTTATAAACGCTTGGTTTTTAATTTTCTAATAATTTTTCTCAAATAATATTAAATAAATGATATAATTTGATGTTAGTATTAACATTTAGAACAGTGTTATTTGAATTATATATAACATGTTTGTGAGTTTATTACGCATTCGTAAATTCACTGAAAAATGTGTTGCAATCTCATTGTCCACGACTGTATATTTACATCAGATTGATTAATAATAAACAAAATCTGCAAGCAAGTGATTAGCTGGACAGCCAAGAGAACACATATGGAGAATCCACTACACAAGATTATTTTCTTCTTCCGAAGTTAATACGGTAGCTGGTTCAGTCTTTTCATGAATATATTTTGTTACAAACTTGCTATGAAGAGATGATCGTGGAACCTTATATAATTTGCTAGCAATATTTATCGGTGTTCCTAATTTTACTGCTTCTATAGTTTTATCCATCCATAGCACTATCACATCCAAAGAGA
>NW_012041611.1:0-500 GCF_000956235.1 Wasmannia auropunctata
TATAAATTTCAATTTCTTGCATGCATTTTATGCTGCAAAAATGATTTAAATAGCTTATAACAGAAGTTTAAATTATTAATGCGTGCAATATAAAAGCGATTATATGTAAAGTATTAATATAAAGTATATACGTTTGATTGTATGTATGAAAGCTCTACTATTGTATTTTAATAACTAAACCTTATATTTATTCGATGTACATTCAGATTAAATTTATGATTACTTTTATTGTTTTTCATAATTTCACTATTATTTAAACTGTTTAGTAGCTAATAAGAGCCGGTTCTAACTAGGGAGCTCCAAGGAGGGGTGAGGGGCAGGGGGGTCCGCGGGGAGGGGGAAACCGCGGGGAGGGGAAACCGCTCAGAACGTTCACGGTCTGATGCAGGGTCCGCGGGGAGGGGGAAGCCGTGGAAAGCCGCTCGATTAGCTGGCCTGACCGCGGGGACGTGGGTGCGGGATGCGCGGGGATGGGGGAACCGCGTCGTGGGTCCGGGATG
>NW_012041612.1:0-673 GCF_000956235.1 Wasmannia auropunctata
TTTTTGAAATTTTAAAAAAGTCCACAGGCTAAACGGTGCGAGATAGGAGGTTGGTGCAGAGGTACCTTTCTTGTTCCTCCCGTCGAGTTCTATAAGAGAAAATTGCCATCCATCTTAAATTAAAAGAAAAAATTGTTTTTGAAAATTTCAAAAAGTCCACAGGCTATACTGTGCGAGACAGGAGGTTGGTGCAGAGGACCTTTCTTGTTCCTCTCGTCGAAATCTATAAGAAAAAATTGCCACCCATCCAAAATTAAAAAAAAATTTTTTTAAATTTTCAAAAAGTCCACATGCTAATCGGTGCGAGATAGGAAGTTGATGCAAAAGACCTTTCTTGTTCCTCTCATCGAGAGCTATAAAGAAAAATTTCCATCCATCCCAAATTAAAAAAAATTCTTTTAGAAAATTTTAAAAAAATCCACAGGCTAAACGGTGTGAGATAGGAGATTGGTGCAAAAGACATTTTTTGTTCCTCTCGTCGAGTTCTATTAGGAAAAATTGCCACCCATCCCAAATTAAAAAAAAAATAATTTTTTTTTAAATTTTCAAAAAGTTTACATGCTAATCGGTGCGAGGTAGGAAGTTGAAGCAAAAAACCTTTCTTGTTCCTCTCATCGAGAGCTATAAAGAAAAATTTCCATCCACATCGGAAGAGCACACGTCTGAACTCCAG
>NW_012041613.1:0-921 GCF_000956235.1 Wasmannia auropunctata
TTATTATCCACTGAAATATATTATTTTATTTACAATTTACCTTTGCTTTTAGACTTGTTCATTCACGTTTACCTTCATTAAAAAACGGTCACATGTCTGTCTGCGGCCGTGATTGTTGTCATGGTCGTTTTTAACGAATTCTTTTTTTTTCTTATTCTCAGGGGGGGCTTTGCCCCCCCCGAACCCCTCCTGACAGTGGGGCTTCGCCCCCTGGACCCCTGACCGGAGGCTTCGGCCCTTGGACCCCCCAGCCTTCTTGACCCAGGACACACGTGAAAAGTGTTTGCAACTGTGTCCAAAATTCATGGGTCCAGAACACGTTTCTCGACATTCTCTATCCACTGGTATTATCCAATTTTTGTCCATTTTTCCAATTTGAAACTCTTTTTATTTCGAAAAAATTTTTTGGAAAATTTTCAAAAAAGTCCAAAGGCTAACTGGTGCGAGATAGAAGGTTGGCGCACAGGACCTTTCGTGTTTCTCTCGTCGAGTTCTATAAAGAAAAATTGCCACCCATCCAAAATTCAAAATAAAGTTTTTTTAAAGATTTTCAAAAAATACACAGGCTAAACGGTGCTAGATAGCAGGTTGGTGCAAAGGACCTTTCTTGTTCCTCTCATCGAGATCTATAAGAAAAAATTGCCATCCATCCCAAATTAAAAAAAAAAATTCTTTTTGAAAATATCAAAAAATTCACAAACTAAACGGTGCGAGATAGGAGGTTGGTGCAAAGGACCTTTCTTGTTCCTCTCGTCGAGATCTATAAGAAAAAAATTCCACCCATCCAAAATTAAAAAAAAAAAATTTCTTTTTAAATTTTCAAAAAGTCCACATGCTAATCGGTGCGAGATAAGAAGTTGATGCAAAAGACCTTTCTTGTTCCTCTCATCGAGAGCTATAAAGAAAAATTTCCATCCATCC
>NW_012041614.1:0-463 GCF_000956235.1 Wasmannia auropunctata
ATTAGAGCGATCACGATGAGAGGTGCGAACAGGAAGACGCAAGCAGTTCCCAACAATTCCCACAATCTCTGACGTGTAATTCCATTTAAAACGATCGAGTTTGATCTCTTTCTTTCTGGTTGCATATCTCGTCTGAGATTTAAAAATTTGTTGATTAATTTTAAATGCATTAATTTTAGTTTCTTTATTATTCCATTAATGTCGAAATCCAGACTAATTCCTAAATTATTTAAATTTTCTTAAGCTAAATTTAATGAAATTTTACCCAGTAATTAAAATGATCGTCAATTAGACATCAAATCTTAGTACTCCAAGAGAAAAATATAATTGGAATAACCATAATTTAATTATAATTTATATTAATTTTGGAGAAAACTATAATTATAATTAATTTAACCATGCAAATTATAGCTGCTTTAAACAATGCATTATGGTTATACATTATGATTGATATTATATTTTT
>NW_012041615.1:0-548 GCF_000956235.1 Wasmannia auropunctata
TCATTTCGTCCTCCTCGATTATCGCTTTGAACCATAGGCCCAGAAGGGCCTCCCCATCGCCTAGAGAATGATGAATGCGAAATAGCACGGGAATTTTCCGGGTGTCGGTGTTGAAGCTCTCTTCGGGACATAAACTCTTTTCGTGAGTTCTGGACCTCGGGCAGCGTCTCCCGATGAGAATCTCCCACCCGGCCCGGCCATCATCGGGCAACGGTTTGTTGCACACGCTTTCGAAAGTCTTCCTGAAGGACTCGCTGGAAATATCTTCGCAGGACCCGTCACATTTGGCGGTCGCACACTCCAGCCATCTGATCCTGTCTTTCAGGTCCACCGTCCCGCTTCTCTCCCAAAAACAGTAACCGAATTTCTGGCTTCGAAGGTACAAGAGTTTCTCAAGCATCGTACCAGCGGCCTTCAAAACAATTCGTTCATTTATCAAATTCCTGAAAGACTCCAGGAACATCGCGTTTGATTCCTGCGCGGCCTTCTCCAGTATTATCAAGGCGTTGATAACGGATGGAGAAACAGCTTCTTCAACGGCCCATACG
>NW_012041616.1:0-933 GCF_000956235.1 Wasmannia auropunctata
CAACAAAAGCGAAAAGAAGTCTTCACGACAAAAGCACTGAAACACAAGAGCATTAAGATTAAGTAAAATGGCGCCAAACGGTACGCATTATTTTTGGCGCGAAAAACTTAGGACACGTACACCCACGGTCATCGATTCTGTCCCTCGAAAATTTTCACAAACTCTGAAGTGATTACTTTTCTACATTAATGCTCATAATCTATGCACGATTAACGAAACGAAATCGTGCATGGATTATAAGCATTAATGTAGAAAAGTGATCACTTCAGAGTTTGTGAAAATTTCCGAGGGACAGAATCGATGACCGTGGGTGTACATACACCTGATCGGTTTATTGTCGAAGATTGTTCCGCTTCGCAACAAACGCGGCAACCCTTTGAAGTTGATAATTATGTCAGCTACACTGTCCGTGAAGGAATTCGTGGAGAATACGTTGTTATTTAAGATAAAATCGCCGATAATCGAGGTCAAAGCGCGACAGTTTCATGTAAAGATACTCTTTAATAGAACAACAAGCAAGGATTACGTCAACGATGCATTGCGATAAAGATACATTCTCGTCTTCCGGAAGGCGGTATATTAATATTTTTAACAGATAAGAAAATCCATACACAACACTATTTTTTTGTATATTATTATTCCAGTCAAATCTTCATAATTTTAACGATTTATTTGTCGCAGGTTAGCAGGAGGTGCATACGGTTGTGCGTAAATTACGCAAAGCGGTTCCGTTGAAGAGAATTAAAAAACAGCCGCAAATTAAAGTGGTGAACTTCGAGAAAAGTGAAACCTCAGATAAAGAACAGGACGAAAAAGATGCCGAGGAAGCGTTGCGCCGTAATAAGCAGAGGCAAAAGAAGCAGATCATACTTCTAACTATTAATCTCACGAGTATGTGTATCCGTACTGCAATTATTTTACTGTTCCATGTGT
>NW_012041617.1:0-309 GCF_000956235.1 Wasmannia auropunctata
AAAGGATTTCCAGAAAATTCAACAATTTAGAAAATATAGGCTAATGGGAATCAGCGCGGTAATTGGTGCGCAATGATAATTTAAGTGAATATCACTATTTGTTTCGTGTACGTAGATTTATTGCCAAACGTTTCGGCCATAATTCTGGCCATCCTCAGTGGTGTTACAAAATTGCAATCAAATTGTCCTTAAAGTAGCTCACAACTGCTAATTCTTAAACTTTAACAATATCATATATTGTCACATATTTAAAACAGAACCAAAAAATTTTTACTGAGAAATTTCAAAAAATCGACTGTGCTTCCAAGC
>NW_012041618.1:0-379 GCF_000956235.1 Wasmannia auropunctata
TAAATAATCATCACGCAAAATATATTTTCCTACATATTTCTACATTTCTTTTTATATTTCTCTCTATATATTTTTATTCTTATATACTTAATTTATATTCTATGTACATACATCTAATCTTATATAAATTCTATATCTTTATAGTATTAAATCTAAGTTCTTACGACCTGGACTGCATGAGATACAATTATTAAAAGATTAAATTAGTAAGTCAAAGGATTCCCAGAAAATTCAACAATTTAGAAAATATAGGCTAATGGGAATCAGCGCGGTAATTGGTGCGCAATGATAATTTAAGTGAATATCACTATTTGTTTCGTGTACGTAGATTTATTGCCAAACGTTTCGGCCATAATTCTGGCCATCCTCAGTGGTGTTA
>NW_012041619.1:0-412 GCF_000956235.1 Wasmannia auropunctata
TATTCACAGTGCATATCGGAACATGGGCTATATTTATTGTACACTCGAACTAAAATGGTAAACAGAAATCTAACTGCAATTATTTAAGCCAAATAATTATGACTCAAAATATATCTCTCTGTATCCTTCTTTATTTTTCAATATCTTTCTCTACATTTTTTATCCTTATAAAAATATATACTATAATGCATCTAATCTTTTATATCAAGAAATCCTTTATAGAATAAAACATATCTTTATAGAATTAAATAATCATCACGCAAAATATATTTTTCTACATATTTCTATATTTCTTTTTATATTTCTCTCTATATACTTTTATTCTTATATACTTAATTTATATTCTATGTACATACATCTAATCTTATATAAATTTTATATCTTTATAGTATTAAATCTAAGTTCTTACGAG
>NW_012041620.1:0-510 GCF_000956235.1 Wasmannia auropunctata
TAACATGAAATTATGGAAGGAATTACAAATTGGAATTGAATTGGATAATAATTCCACTGATAAAGAAAGTGCGAACATCGAAGAGAAATGTTTTATTGTGCATCCTTCAAACGATACTTTAAAAATATTTTTTTATGCTGATGTACCTCACTTAATCAAACTCGCAAGAAATAATTTTTTAGACTCGGGATTCAGTATAAACGAAATTTTTGTCAATAAAAGTTGTCTAGAAGAATTATTAATATTAAATGAAAGAGATCTAAAAATATCGCATAAACTAAATAAAAGACATATTGACGTTAAAGGGACATAACGGCAAAATGTAAAACTAGCTGCACAATTGTTTTCCAATCGAAATGCATTAGCAATAAGATGGTGTGGAGAAAACAGTTTTTTATCTTGTACAAATTGGAAAGACACCTCTGACGTACTAAAATTATTCAACGATTGGTTTGATGTTTTCAACAGTATAATGAAATATGGAAAATGTGATGAATCGCATGCATATGG
>NW_012041621.1:0-328 GCF_000956235.1 Wasmannia auropunctata
ACTCAATTCTGAGAAGATTTTTCCTTTACAAAAATTTTATCCGAAGCTTAGTTTTCAAATTATAACAAGAAATAGTTAGCGAATTATGGGCCGCGTATGGAAGGTAGACAGGGGCGCGCAACTTACTGTCGGACACAGGCGGTACGGGAGGCCCACGCGACCAGCTGACTGCTAGTCTGCTACACGCGCGCATACACATGACATTTTAAGGACATGCGATTACATCTCTTTTGCTCACATACAACACGCACGCACGCACGCACGCACGCACGCACGCACGCACGCACGCACGCACGCACGCACGCACGCACGCACGCACGCACGCACG
>NW_012041622.1:0-750 GCF_000956235.1 Wasmannia auropunctata
TATTTGTCTTGGAGATAACGATACAGTCCTCGCAACGATCGGTTGCTTTATACCAGAATTCCTTTTTGGAAAGGCATTAATACCTTTCTGGACCCAACTCGCATATTTTCAGTATGAACGCTCATACACGTCAAAACTGACTCTTGCGACTTTAAATCCACTCCGAAGGCGTTAACTCCTGGATGCGCTCCATACCTGGACTTTGAATTGTGCACATCGAACCAGTTGTTCACTGCCGCAACAAATTCTGCCAATTTTTCGTATTCTGCATTTTGTATTAGTCCATTGTCGCCAGCCCACTGGATCGCTGAAGAAGATGTGTGCGACCAAAGTCTCGCTGCTGGTTTCACAGATTGTCGTTGCGAGCTCCGAACATTTAATAATTGATCTGTTATACGATAAGCGACACGTAGATCGCCAGTTCTGCCCATATCAACAAGTGTCTGGAAGATTTTACCATTGAACAGTTCATTGCTGCCGCCTAGCAATAGTCCTTCATCAAGGAACCAATTCCTCAGGAGTTTCAACAGATGTGGAACATCTGCGAAAACAAATATTTTTTCCTCTTCATTGACAGAGTGATGGAAAAAGTAGTTAGTGGGAGTGATGTCCAACTCCTTCCAGACTCCTCGGTTACCCAGGTCGGAAACTACGACAACGACTTGATACCCAGCATTGTGGCAGAGTGTTATGGCCTGTAGCAGAATAGACTTGTCATGGGCTGATCAAATTTGTAATAAATCGGTTGTT
>NW_012041623.1:0-733 GCF_000956235.1 Wasmannia auropunctata
ATCATGGATGTCATCGAGGCACGTGTCTGTCGTTGCTTCTTTCTGATCATTGTTATGACTGTCCTCTAATAATTCCTCCGGAGAAACGTTAATAATGTCCGAAAATAATTCTTTGGTCAGAATTATGTCGTTGTCGCGGTCGTGTGCACTTTCGTCTTCCTTTTGCGAGAAACTCTCATTTGTTGTAGAAGCATGCAGTGTCATTTCTGGAATTGGCGTAGACACAAGGATATTTGCTTCTACCGTAGAAGCTGGTGGAGTTGCCGAAGTCGGCAGTTCTTCAGCCCTTTGAATCACCGTAATCTCAGTGGAAGAAGACATGCAAGTACTCTCCATATCTTCTTCGGTATTTTTGTTTAAGCTAAACACAGCATGCGTGTGTTTATCGAGAACGTACCACCGAATTCTGTACCTAAAGTTGTACGGAGAGGGATGATCCTTGGTAGCACCCATCGCCCTCACATAGGAAAAAAAATTTTCCAGGATGTCCTGCTGGAGTCTCCTTGTTATTATATAGTGGCACTCTTGCGGATATTTGTCTTGGAGATAACGATACAGTCCTTGCAACGATCGGTTGCTTACCAGAATTCCTTTTTGGAAAGGCATTAATACCTTTCTGGACCCAACTCGCATATTTTCAGTATGAACGCTCATACACGTCAAAACTGACTCTTGCGACTTTAAGTCCACTCCGAAGGCGTTAACTCCTGGATGCGCTCCATACCTGGACTTT
>NW_012041624.1:0-303 GCF_000956235.1 Wasmannia auropunctata
AAGCGGGTCTGGCTGACGTGCCGGGCCTGGGCGAGGTGAACGCTCGGCGTTCTCGCGCCGAACACGGGATCCGAGACTCGGTCCCGTGCCTTGGCCTCCCGCGGATCTTCCTTGCTGCGAGGCTTCCGTGGCGGCGCGAGCCGTCGTGGTCGTCCTCTTCGGCCGCCATTCAACGCTCAGCTCAGAACTGGCACGGACTAGGGGAATCCGACTGTCTAATTAAAACAAAGCATTGCGATGGCCCTCGCGGGTGTTGACGCAATGTGATTTCTGCCCAGTGCTCTGAATGTCAACGTGAAGAAA
>NW_012041625.1:0-372 GCF_000956235.1 Wasmannia auropunctata
AGATTGGGTGCTCCCGGGTGTCGTTTCTGAACGCAGCCCACGGAGACGACACGGGCAGGAGCCCTGTCTCGAGAACAACCGACGACACGGGCAGGAGCCCTGTCTCGAGAACAACCGACGACACGGGCAGGAGCCCTATCTCGAGGACTACCGACGACACGGGCAGGAGCCCTGTCTCGAGGACTACCGACGACACGGGCAGGAGCCCTGTCTCGAGGACAACCGACGACGCTCGAGTGGAAACTCCTTCCACTCGATTCGTCTTCTGTCCGGAGGACCAGGCCACTAAGAGCCACGCTACAACCAAGCGACATCAAGCTCCGGCGGCACACATCTGAGGCGTCGGGAGACGCCGGCCTTCGGGCCAACAAA
>NW_012041626.1:0-497 GCF_000956235.1 Wasmannia auropunctata
GTACCTCTTCTCAGGACAGCCACTTCTTTTACGATAAATCTCTTTCCAACGGTGAATCCTTGCAGATCTACAAACGTTGGTACAATCATGACGAGTAATCTATCGAAACTGTGTCCTCATCGCGAAATGTCACAGTTTTTATCTCGGATGAGAATATTTGCAGACGTGACAATTTATGTGATTTTGCGCACAACGTTGGATAATGGACAATATTCAATCACGCGATCGTGTAAGATAAAACAATAGGCTGTAGTATTCTCCGGCACATTTTCTTTACAGTCAAATTCTATTCGCACATTCACGGTAGCGCTCTTGACGGATTCGTTTTGTCGCGTGCAGTCAATGACTACGAAAGGTCCATTCTCCAAAAATGAACCTACGGCGTAACGTTAACAGCGTTTCATCGTTTGTGCATCCGTAATAAGTTTTACGAAAACGAGCATACATATCAAACAGGACGGCGTATCTGTTTTTATCAAAGTCTAGATTTAAGTCAT
>NW_012041627.1:0-430 GCF_000956235.1 Wasmannia auropunctata
GTTATATATTTTAAATACATTTTGTAATGCGCAATTCTTAACATGTTTTCCACAGCGCATAGTATTAATAACACTTAGATTATTCAAAGAAACTACATCTTCGTAATCGGTATCCAGAGTTTCAATGACTACTCTCGCATCGAGCATATCACCGAGCCGCTCTCGTTTTTGATGTCCTTTAACGTACACGATAGCCTCGTCGGTATCATCCTCTTCACCAAACACAGCTGTTGCAATCAGGTGTTTTGCCATGCTGTACGGAATCATCCCGTCTTCCCATCTTAATCCATGATGATAAGCAACCAACCAGGAAACGCCAGACTTGTCGAATTTTGTTAAAGAATTCCATGGTATGGGACTCGCAAAAATGTAATGCGAAAGAACTGTACCTCTTCTCAGGACCGCCACTTTTTTTACGATAAATCTCTTC
>NW_012041628.1:0-738 GCF_000956235.1 Wasmannia auropunctata
CTGTCTGTTCTATCAAACAGCTAATAGTTTAACTACAAAGAAAATCATATTCTTTCGCGATCTTCATTAGTTAGATATATTATATGAGTCAAGATAAAAAATAAACGTGTCAGCATTCACCGCATCTCAATGTCATGGTAATGTCACGAAGACACATAATATGAAACCATCATCATAGCCAATCGAACCGATACCCCTGTTCTATCAAACCGATACCCCTGTTCTATCAAACCGCCAGTCGAACCGATACAGCTGATCTGTCAAACTGCCTGTTTATTCAATCGAACCGCCTGTCAAAATATCTGTCTGTTCAATTAAATAGCCTGTCGAACCGTCTATTGAACCTATTTTATCAAACTGCTATCGTTCCTAACTGTATAGAAATGTTATTCATTCGCGACCATCGTCAGGTAGAAATTTGATCCGCGTCAAAGATGAGCGTGTCTCGCACACATCTCAGTGTAGTAGTAGTGCCATATACATGTACAATTTTAACTACAAGGAAAGGGAAAGAAACATAATTTAAAAAATTTCACACTTTATTGATTATAATATTAAAATTATACATTTTATTGTTTTATTTGATGGTGTGACCACCAGTTATATAGTTTAAATACATTTTGTAATGCGCAATTCTTAACATGTTTTCCACAACGCATAGTATTAATAACACTTAGATTATTCAAAGAAACTACATCTTCGTAATCGGCATCCAGAGTTTCAGTGACTACTCTCGCA
>NW_012041629.1:0-455 GCF_000956235.1 Wasmannia auropunctata
AACTTATGCACTGGCACAACATGACGTTTATTTTACGATCACAACGGCTCAACATCAACTAACTCAAGGGTCCACGAGAACCCGCGAGTAAAAATGCAAGCCATAGAATTAATTATCTCTCCTACCTGATAATGCCGCGAGGATGATATTGATACATTATATCACTCACACGCTCCTCCGAAATGATAGCGGCTATAAAGAATATAAATGAAATTGAAACACTCGTAACTATAAAAACGCTTTTACGGAACCGCCAATCGATCCGATACAGCTGATCTGTCGATCCGATACAGCTGATCTGTCGATCCGATACAGCTGATCTGTCGATCCGATACAGCTGATCTGTCGAACCGCCTGTCGAACCGCCTGTCTGTCCAATCAAACAGCCTGTCAAACTACCTGTCTGTTCTATCAAACAGCTATTAGTTTAACTACAAAGAAAATCATATTCTTTC
>NW_012041630.1:0-559 GCF_000956235.1 Wasmannia auropunctata
GCGATGCTGGAAGGTCGGAAAAATTTACACGAGATCGATAAAGCAGACTCAGTGGTATCTCTAAATTAACTTCTTACAATATCTTCTGATCTCACTCAAACACGTGGAATGTCCTTATTTAACTAATTAAATAAAATGTCATCTCTTGAAAAATCTAACACTTACTGCCAGACGCAATTTTTGCTGTGTTTACTTTAGCTGAATGTATGAATTATCACAAATTGCATTCTAAGGAATAATTGTTTTTCTACGCTTCCAATCATAGCTCAAAAGATCTTGTATTATTCGTGCAAGTAATCCGATTTGGGGAACGTAAGCATTTTGTATGAGCCACAGAACTTCTACACTAATGAAATGTTTACGTCAAGTGATAGCTGTACAATCCGAAAATTGTAATTTTTTAATTTTTTTCGTTTTTATTACAAATTTCTTTGTCCCCCAAATACATTTTATGTCTATTTTAATCCTGTAAAAGGATTTTCAATTCCGTTCTGTCATTTCAGAGAAATTTTTACGATTGCAATGTGTCGGGAATTCCGACCTTCCAGCATCGCCTTAA
>NW_012041631.1:0-433 GCF_000956235.1 Wasmannia auropunctata
AATAATTAATTTTCGATCATTAATCCTTGTTTAAATTACAAATTTCACTGAATTGGAATTGCACCGTCAAACATAATCGATTTTCTGCTTTTTTTCATGTGTTATTCATTTACCTATTATTTATATTAGCAAAAAACTTTAGTCAATTAGTAGTTTCTTTAATCTGCTTTTAAAATCATGTACTTTTTACATTTTCGTTTTTCTTAAAATGCCATCGCATCCGATGTTGTTTCATACTGTTCAAGTGCTTGAAACTGGATGAGCAATCATCGCATTTATGAGGCCGTACTTCTATCTACTATGAAGATATTTAATGGCAGTCAGATTCGATTTCCATGCAAACTTTTTCTCGCATACATCGCATTTATAAGGCTGTACAGATCTACATTGCATTCTTTATCTATATCTTTCCGTTACACAATTTCTGTCATGA
>NW_012041632.1:0-496 GCF_000956235.1 Wasmannia auropunctata
TACCGCTGATCCCACTGGAAGATCTTCCTCGCATTTGGAACCATCCGTATAGAAAGAAATCGCTTCCCTCTTGACTACGGCGGATTTTTCTTCAAATTCTATTTTCACTCTTAGATCCGAGTCAAGTTTAAGTCCTTTAAGAGAGTCGTCGTATTGTTGCCTGAAAATTAGAGTTTCGTAATCGTGTTGAAACGCAGGTAGATAGATAGATTTATGTATAGAAGACTCCTGATGCTTGAGCATAACATATTGCTTGAAGAATGGAGAATTTTTAACTGCTGCAATCCTTCTTTCCCCAGGCGGGGCCTCCAATTCTAATCTCTTAAGACTGTTGGTTACCGGGTTGAAGTCTCTTGCGAAAGTTTTGTACACGAATTTGGCCGCCAAGTAGTTAAAACGCAATTTCAGTGGAGGCTCTCTGGCTTCGCAGAGCATAACGTTAATGGGAGTGGATGCTCTGTATCCCATCGAAATCCTAATGGCCTTGTATTGGATT
>NW_012041633.1:0-863 GCF_000956235.1 Wasmannia auropunctata
AAAGTTTTTCTGTATGTATTTCAGAATGGGAGTTGGCTTTATGCCGTGTGTTGGGAACAATAAAAAAGAATGTGATTAATGTCTTGAATTGAGTCTCCGCAGTCGCAGGCGGGTGAAGAAACCATATTTTTTCTGTAAAGACTGAAATTTAAGTTGTAGTGGTTGCTCCTGAGTCTATTGATGAGTACAATTTGATGCCTGTTTAATGGAATCTTGAAGTACCAAGGTTTAGACGATAGTGGTTTGTATAGTTCGGAGTATTGAGAACCGGTGCTTCTGGCCGCTTCTTTCAAATAGGAGACCATGCCTCGGTCAAGGAGTCGCTTGGCTTCTGCGTATAGATCCTCGTGAGGAATTTTGAAATCTGCTCTGTGGCCATTTTTGGATGCCTCTCTCGCTGCTCGATCCGCCACCTCGTTACCTGGGATGCCCTTATGCGAGGGGACCCAGAAAAGTGTGAGAGTACGATTATTCTTTTGGGCCTCCATGAGTCTGTTCTTGATCCGACTAACGATGTAGTTTCTATTCTTGGTAACATTGTTGGATGCTATAGCTTCCAAAACGCTAAGCGAGTCCACGAAGAAGACAAATTTAGAAGCATCTAATTCCTCAGCCAAAAGAATCGCCTGATATAGCGCCCACGCTTCCGCTGAAAAAATGGATGTATCTGGAGGCAGCTTGTACCGAAAACTAACCCCAAGTTCAGGAGAGTATACCGCTGATCCCACTGGAAGATCTTCCTCGCATTTGGAACCATCCGTATAGAAAGAAATCGCTTCCCTCTTGACTACGGCGGATTTTTCTTCAAATTCTATTTTCACTCTTAGATCCGAGTCAAGTTTAAGTCCTTTAAGAGAGTCGTC
>NW_012041634.1:0-320 GCF_000956235.1 Wasmannia auropunctata
GATTACGGCAGCGTGATGCATTACTCAGCATACGCGTTTGCCATAAACCCCAAACAAAAAACCATTATTACTAAGGTACATAATCATTATTTTTATAAATGTCTTATATATCGTAAGATGATTGATTCTTTTGTTAGAGTAGTTAAATTTCTGGACGGAGGTAGATTCAAATTACCAATTCAACGTCTTGAAATAGGAAATAGTAATTACTATACAAATTTGCAAAATATACGTGCTACATTAAATTATACATATCTATGTATGTTTTAAGCATATAAGTATAAGAATAATTTTTGTATTGACATTGAGATATTTTTTAA
>NW_012041635.1:0-523 GCF_000956235.1 Wasmannia auropunctata
CGTGTGCTCTTCCGATCTAATATTCCTAAAAGTATGTGTTTGTAAGCTATAAATGTTCAAATAAGAATTAATTTGATTTTTAATTGAAATTGAAATGTTGAATTGATGAGTACTTTGTTTCTTCACTTAATAATATCTGAGATACCAACTAATTTTCTTTAATATATTAAAATAACGTGTGCATCTTTCAAGTGACAATTATCCTCTGTCTACCTACTATCTACATTTTGACTTTAGAGAATCTCAAACAATTTCTTTTTAACTTAAACATTAATAATGTCATAACATTGACTTATTATGTCCAAATAACACTTTTTTAACAAGTAATAGTTGTTAATATGACTGAGATTATTCCGTAGATCTGCATTATAAACATCTAATTTTATCGTGTATATTTATTATATGTACATTCAGATAACCAGCATAATTTCGTAAAAGCTAACAAGGGGCAGACCACATCTTATGGTATCCGTTACGATTACGGCAGCGTGATGCATTACTCAGCGTACGCGTTTGCCATAAA
>NW_012041636.1:0-353 GCF_000956235.1 Wasmannia auropunctata
TTTTATATATAAACTCATGGAAATATAATGCATGCAATTCATGCTAACAATACATTATTTATTAATAGTAAATATTTTATGTAAATTGTAACGGTGCGCCCGAAAATGCACCGTTCCTCGGCAAACGCCAGTCGGGAAGCCGGTTGACTATCAGTCACCGGGAGGCGCAACTTCGGTTGCGCTCAAGGGCGCGGTGCGCCCCTTTATAATTCCGAATAGCAAGCAAGCGCCCGCACGCGAAAACACCGCCAGGGACGACGGAAGCAAGCGCGCGCGCACCCGGCATCACGCGTACACCGGTACGGGCACACGTGCACCCGGCGCCACGCGGACTTTGACAGGCGCGCGTGCTT
>NW_012041637.1:0-445 GCF_000956235.1 Wasmannia auropunctata
ATTGTAGTTTGTATTATAATAATACAATAAATATATGATAAAAAATCAATTGCACAAGATAAGATAAAATTTATTTTGTTATTGTAAGAATCCATAATCAATCAAAAACACAATAAGTGAAAATAATGATATACATATACATACAACGCTGAATTCAAATGGCGCGGTAAGATGGCGGTGTCTGGAATCAATTTCACATTGGCTGTTAGAAATGTATGCGCAATAGCACTACACCTTTTATACATACTTACACCATGGATTCTCTAGGATTCACGTCGGCGCTCGCTCTCACAGCTCGCTGATCGCTCCAGTGTTGCTATTAGGGACGCTTTTTCGCGCATGCGCATTCAGACACAGGTTCAATGACGTGTAATATTTGTAAAAAACAAGGAAGCACAGTTGGTGCTCTATTAAAATGTTTTAAATTGTATTAAAATTATATAAA
>NW_012041638.1:0-332 GCF_000956235.1 Wasmannia auropunctata
CAAGAACATATATCCGTATACGTGAATTAAATAAAAAACTAAAAAGTGACGCATATAAAAGAAACAAAGCTAAAAAAATGAAAAAATGTACAACCGTTAAACAATAATTAAATATACCTACCTAAATTTTCGATGCTAATGTTTTAAATGCAGTCTTGAAATATCTTTTCCATGATTTTTGCCTGTTATATATTTTAATTGTAGTTTGTATTATAATAATACAATAAATATATGATAAAAAATCAATTGCACAAGATAAGATAAAATTTATTTTGTTATTGTAAGAATCCATAATCAATCAAAAACACAATAAGTGAAAATAATGATATACA
>NW_012041639.1:0-1165 GCF_000956235.1 Wasmannia auropunctata
TAAAAATGCTTCTAAATCCTTCGCAAAAAAGACGGATTGGTCTTCAGAAGACATAGCAGCTGCAATATCTTTACGCAGTGTAAGCCCGAAGGCTTATGTATATTTGCGAGAGGCACGAAAAATCCCTCTTCCTGCAATGTCGACACTTCGCAAATGGGTAGCGTCATTTGATTTGACTGAGGGTATTTTAAAGAATGTCATGGATATTATGAAGTATAAAGGCAAGTCAATGTTAGAAATAGAAAAGATGACTGTTTTATGTTTCGATGAAATACACATTATGGAGCAAATTGAAATTGAAAAGAGAGAAGAAAGAGCGATTCGACCAAATAAGAGACGCCAAGTCATTGTTGGTAGAGGTTTATTTAAGAAGTGGAAACAACCGGTATATTATCAATTTGATCAGGATATGACGACGGAAATTATTCTAAATGTAATCGCAGATTTACATTATAATAGTTATACGGTTGTTGCTATAACATGCGATTTAGGAAGCAAAAATCGGACAGTTTTAAAAGAACTTGAAATTAATCCTCTCGCAGATGGAGAAAAAACTTATTTCAAACATCCATGTGATTCAGCAAAAAAAATACATGTATTTGCCGCACCTGATAAAATTATTAAGAAATCATCTATTGGATTCTGGTTTGCATATAAATGACCAATTTATTGATAAATCTTGCTTAGACAGATTATTAGAAATCAATGTAAATGATTTAAAAATAGCTCATAAATTGTCACGATTGCATCTAGATGTAACAGGAACTCAAAGGCAAAATGTCAAATTAGCCACACAGCTACTTTCAAATACTAATGCTGCTGCAATTGAATGGTGCGGTCTTCAAGGTTTTATGAATGATTGTTTAAATTGGCGCGAAACTGCATATTTTCTTAGTCTATTCAATAAATGGTTCGATCTTTTTAATAGTATTAGCAAGTTCGGTAATTACGAAGGTCTTCATGCCTATGGTGTAAATTTACAGAAACAAAACACTATATCAAACGAAGTAACAAATGTAATAAAAAATATAAAAATAGGTAAGCATAAGAGTTTACTTCCGTTTCAAAAAGGGATTATATTATCAAATTCTTCGTTAGTACGTTTATATGAAGACATCACAAATAAAAATTCAGACATTATATATATCATGACCAATCGCCTTAA
>NW_012041640.1:0-428 GCF_000956235.1 Wasmannia auropunctata
CGTTTCTCCATATAATTTCATTATCAAATTTAAGCTCCAAAGGAACAAACGATATAATGAACACAGAGTCAGATTTATTTGGATGTTCATCAGTTTTATTACTCATTGATGCATCTTCATCCGTGTTGACTGCTTTGGAACTCGTGTTCTTATCTTGTGTTCTTATCTTTGGTCCTGTTTTGAAGAACTTGTTGACTCGAAGCCCCATCCATACCCCATTTACTGTACAAAATTAATAATTTGTCTTGCAATGAACCTAAAACTTCTGGTGCTATAGAAGATATCAATCGACGGACTGTATGGTCAAGTAATGATTGTAAATCGACACTTGCTCCATTATCTGTGATATGAATACCTTTAGGATAGCATCGCATTTTTGCAGACAGAACCTTCGGGTATGGAGGATAGCTTTTATTACCCAAAAGTTT
>NW_012041641.1:0-501 GCF_000956235.1 Wasmannia auropunctata
ATCATAAGAGATTTAATCTGTACTTTTTGTAAGTACATAAATATGTACATAAATAAATATATTTATAGAACTTACTGATAATTTATAAAGCCAGTATAAGGATTTCCTTTTGACAGAATTAACCCCATATGTTGGATTCCTCCAGTATTAATGTATACGAGCTTACAGTGTATGTTCATGTTCCAGGCGCGTTTTAGAATCTCCGCCGTATAAAATGCCAAGTTCTTCCGCTGGCATATCTGCGTAAAAATTGACGTGAATCGACTTAATGAAAAGTAACTTTATTGATGTCATTAATTAGACGATATTGCTAACTTGCTTAAATGCCTCTGGAAATGTTGCTGGTAAAAACTTTTTCTCTTCCAACAATTCGTACATTTTTCGAAATACTGAGTCTTTGACACGCTGCAAAATTAAGGAAAACATAATTTGAATGAAAAGATGCTGTTTTTTCTTTTAATTGTGAAGTCGAAATAAAATGACAAACTCTCGCTAATATTA
>NW_012041642.1:0-1723 GCF_000956235.1 Wasmannia auropunctata
TGTGCTCTTCCGATCTGTATAAAAAATGCAATTTTTAATTGCTTATATCTCAGTATTGAGATGGTCAATCTCATTCTAATTGCACAAGCCTGTCAACGACTTCTAATACAACATATAGTTTCAATTTCAAAAAATTCTCAATATTTTGAATTTGCGAGTGTACTATCTTAAGCGTGCATGTCTCGCAAAAGAGATGTGGCGTTTGAGTAGGAAAAGAATAAATCTTCTTAAAAATATGATCGTTTAATTTGTTATAGTGAAAGATTAAATAGATTTTCAATAAAAATTGAACAAGTATTAACAGAAATGTTAAAAGTAAGAAATAGAAAGCTTTAGGAACCCCTATTTTCTTCTTTCGCTAGAAAGATGTTTCTTTAAATCTTATTTTATTTTAGTGTTAGCATAGCGTAAACATAATTCGTTATAAATAAGATAAGATAAAAGTATTAGGCTCCGAGATAATAAAACAAATAAAAATTAGTAATTGAATGCGCTTTAGAACCAATGCAGTGTTGTTGTAGCGTGATCAAAATTTGTTTATTGTAAATTACAAGAACAAGAAATTGAGAGAAGAAACGCATACTTTCCGACCTTCGGTTTGAGTCATTTTTTGCAGTGCAAAACAGTTTAATAATATAAATTGCTTGCAAACTTTATAAGTCGTATTCGCTCCTTTGTTCGTAGCAGTAAAACAAGGAAATTGAGGCATTAGTTTTGTTAACATTTTTAAATTGAAACATTTTTTCGCAGTATGCTGTAAGTTGAACAAATTGTTAGACTGGGACCGAAATCTGAAGGTTGCACGAAACAAAGCCACGCAACGAATTAGTCAGTCACAGCAACAACAGAAGGCGGCATGTGATGATAAGCACAAGTTTACGAAGAAATGCCCTAAAAGCGATCTTGTTATGATTCTGCACTAACTTTAAGAATACACAGAAGACCAGTCGGAAAATAAATTTTATTTTAGCAAATTATATAACTATAAGTGTTATAAATATATTACAATAATATTATCAATGATTTTCAAATAGATTTTTAAAAATAATAAGATAATATAATTATACACATAGAGAATTGTCGTTTTCACAATAAATATAGAAAGATTAAATACAATCTATAGTTCCACAGAGCTTGAACTATTTCGAAATCTTGCACATCAGAGTTATAAAAAAATATAATTATGTAATATTTAATTTAATTATTAAAATTGTAAGTTATACAAATAACAAATCCTTTATAGCACTTAAAACTATTCCTTTATTTATTATCACCAATAGCCAATTTGTCTATTATAAAATCCTCGAAGTTGTAAATTCCTTTTGTTGTTCCCCTTTCGCAATTTATTCTTTACGCCAAGATTATAACCCAATGTCTTAACAGACGATTCGTTCTTCTTAAATCGAGCTTTAAACGAATAATACATTTTTTCGATTATCAATACAAATATTGCCAGGATCATACTGCCGGCCATTATCGTCAAAATCGGCGTTACAACGTTTATATTGATTACACTGTACATCATCTTATTGGGCGGATTCTTTGCGAGATACTCGTTTCGCAACTTGCTTATAACTCCATTATATTGCAATCGGCGCAAGCTGAAAGATACGAAAATATTAAAATATTCACTCGCGAAAAGGCAGAAACAATCATAAGAGATTTAATCTGTATTTTTTGTAAGTACATATATTATGTAAATAAATAAATATACTTATAGAAC
>NW_012041642.1:7573-9039 GCF_000956235.1 Wasmannia auropunctata
AAAAGAATTTAAAAAAATAGAAAATACTGACTATATTTACCTAATTATTTATTTGACAACAATATTAAAATTTAAAAAACTAAACGTATCACACATGCTCCTGAATTAAAAAAAAAAACTTATTAGTATCTGTATAACATTTTTTCATTATGAACATTTAATGGAGCTTAATTATTAATTTTTTAATTAAATCGTATTAATAACATATTAATAATTTATTTCTATTTTAAGATAATGCTAGAATCTATTTTACCGAGAATGCAATAATTTTTATACATAATGGTTTTGCATATATTACTTTTGTAGATTTAAATTGATAGATGTCTTTTTTGGCACGCAGATGAAATTATTATGTATGAAAAACGAAAACTATTTAAGAAATTTTAGTTTTTTTATTCACTTCTAGCGACAACTCGTAATAATATTTTTTTATTAAAAGAGTTTTATACTTTATACATCTAAAACAAGTTTTTTCCGAGTTGGGGCTCAAATAAAAGAAGTTAGTAATACTGCGCTTTACTGTAATTAAATAAATGTGGGGTGCTTTAATTTAACATTTTTACCGTTTATTTTACCGTTTTTATAGAAAACATTATATGAAAATGCAACGTATATATAGATGCGAAAAGGATGTACTAGTAAACATCACCACATCGCTGTATGTACATCAATATTTCACGCTTACATATACACAAATCGTCAATAAAACAGGAATGCCACGGAGTTCGACCGTTCTTCGAGTATCACCTTACTGAAATATTTTAACATTAAGGCTTTCATAAATTGAATTTTTGTTTTTTCTTTTTTTTTTTTTAAAGCTTCTATTCTTAAGAATATCTCACAAAAACGTTTTTTGGAAAAAATGGAAATTAGCCCGGATATACAGGATATGACGAGATGTGCTCGGCCGCAGATCAAATAACGCTCCAATTATAAGCGTCGCCTAACCGACGTTATTTCTAATATTTTGGAACCATTCTAGGAAGTTCCTTTTTAATGGCAGAATTTTGTTTGCCACTGATTGTGAGTTCACTTTCGACACACATTTGAAATTTTGACATATTATAGCAAAAAATATTTCAAAACTTTAAATAGGTTTCTCTCAAAACAGTGTTTTGGAACATAGTGATCACGATTTTAAAAAAATTACTAGTCTGATTGATTTCTACTTTTACAGATAGGAATCCTTAGAAAACATGTCATTATAATCGACTGAACCAGTCTGAATCAATCTGTATCTATATCTATAGTTTGATTCTGACGATTACTTATTTTCTGAGTATAACTATAAAAGTAGAAATCCATCGGACTAGTACTTTTTTTGAAATCGTAATCACCATGTTCAAAAACATTTCGTTGATTTTATTATTTTTTGGAAAGCCAAATAAGAAGAAAAAAATGAGTAAAATTCGAATTATTTTTTCAAACTGCCGTCATTTTTTAAAATATGCCCTATCAATTATCCA
>NW_012041643.1:0-633 GCF_000956235.1 Wasmannia auropunctata
CCGAGCCAGCGAGGCAGCCCCACCGCTTCAAGTCCGGGTAGTGACTCACGGAAGCGTCCCCAGGCCGCCGCCAGCTCGGGAGTAAGGGCGTCGTCCCATCCACAGCCGGCCAACCAAAGGTTCTGGAGGAAGATTTTGGCGAAGATCAGAACCGGCGCAATCCAACCTAAAGGGTCAAACAGCCGGGCCGCCTCGGACAGGACTGTTCTCTTGGTGATCGCCCCAGTCGATACCAATGCGGTCACCCTGACCGACAGCGTGTCCGCCGAAGGGTCCCACACAATACCCAGAGCGCTCACGACATCGAACGCCGGAAGCGCAGTCTCCTCGGGCTGCGTCCGAGGGCATAGGGCCCGAGCATTGGATGCCCACTTGCCCAGGGCAAACCCGCCAGCCCGCAGGAGCGTCACCAGCTGCCGTTGCACCTCCTTCGCCTCATCTAGATCGTCGGCTCCCGATAAAATATCGTCCACATAAGAGTGGCGCATTAGGGCAGCAGCGCCCAGCGGGAAGCGAGCGGCCTCATCGCGCGCGAGCTGCTGCAGGGTCCGTAGTGCTAAGAAGGAAGCAGAGCTTGTTCCGTAGGTCACGGTTTGAAAGCGGAATTCTCTGACCTCCTCAGCGGGATCGGCA
>NW_012041644.1:0-897 GCF_000956235.1 Wasmannia auropunctata
ATAATAATATAAAACATGAAGATTGGTGTATTGAAGATATCTTAAATATGTCAAACGTTAAATCTCTAGATAGCAATACTGATATAGATAACGCTGTAGAGTCATTAGATGAATTAGGTGACCAATTTGAAGATAATGAAATAGAGTCTAGAGAGGAAAATGAAAGCGTTCACGATAGGTCGGATAATACAAATAACGGAAATGAAAGTGACAATGCAGTACAAAATATAGAAATTAGTAAAAGGGGGAGACCGAAAGGTCTTACATTAGCAGAAAGCTTGAGGCGAAAAGAAGAATATTTGAAAAAGCGTGAAGATCGTTTAAGGTTAGAAGGAGTAAGACGGTCTACTAGGTTAGCGAATGTTCATGAAGCTAAGTTAGTGGAGAATATTCAAATACCACATAATTTTGATGAAGCACGCAATAGTAGTAATTGGAAAGATTGGAAAAATGCAATGGAAAACGAGTTAGCATCCTTAGATAGTCATGATGTGTGGGATATTAGTAAATGCCCAAAAGGAGCCAAAACCGTTAAAAGCAAATGGGTTTTTTCCACAAAAAGAGATGAAAATAACGAAATTAAATATAAGGCTAGATTAGTAGCGGCCGGATACAATCAAATAAAAAATCGAGATTATGAAGAGTCATATTCACCTGTTATAAGTATTGATGCATGGAGAGCATTAATAGCGATAGCAGCCAAGAAAAATTTAAATGTAAGATTCTTTGACGTGAAAACTGCTTATTTACATGGTAGACTTAAGGAAACAGTATATTTAGAACCACCGCCAGGTTTCGAAAAGGAATTTGAGAAAGGGAAAGTATGTAAACTTAAAAGGAGTTTGTATGGTTTACCGCAGTCCGGACGAAACTGGTATTATAAATTAAAGGAAGAGC
>NW_012041645.1:0-1499 GCF_000956235.1 Wasmannia auropunctata
GAGTTCAGACGTGTGCTCTTCCGATCTATTTTAATGAAATTTTGTGCACATAGATTAGGTAAACAGACGAATTTACAAAATATCAGTTGCGATGGAAGAACGCAATAAAAATTTTGAAATTACCCTTTAAAGTTAAACTTAATTAACTTTAATTAAAAATTTTTTTTGTTATATTTCAAAAACTATTCAAGATACCAAAAAATGTTTTATACAAAAGTTTTACAGTAAAATTATTTTCATTTACTTACGTTAATAATATTTTTTTAGAATAATTATATTTAAAAAATTTTTTGTAAATTTTTGAAAAATTCTATTAACGTTAATGAATAAAGGTAATTTTATTGTAAAACTTTTGTATAAAACATTTTTTGATATCTTGAATAGTTTTCGAGATATAACGAAAAAAAGAAAAATTAATTTATATATAAGGGATGGTTTCATTCCTTTAAACCGTTTTTGGGCCGCAACTGCTAATTTCTAAATTCATCTATTTAGGTAACCTACATGTATAAAAAGTTTCGTTAAGATCAGAATTTGACACTTCGCGAGGTTCCCTTGTCAGTTACGTAAATTTAACGGTCATTACAGTCACATTATATTATCATTAATATGTATAATAAATCCACTACCTCTTACGGAAAAGACCGACTGCCGAGGTATTACTGGCTACTACATAGAAATATTACACGAAACTACTGAAAATATTGGAAATCGTATAAACGTATTATTGACAATTACATAGAAGTATTACTGTCGTGTGTGATTTTTTCGCACTACTGCCGAAATGTATTATTGCCAATATTATTTAGGCAGTAATATTTAAATATGCGCAGTAATGAAAAATAAATTACTGAAAAAAAATTATTTTTTAAATTTTATTATTACATATTATTATTTTTAGAGTTTAATTTGTGTACTATTTCGCATATTTTCTATTTAATTATTAATTATAATTTATACGCGGGTTTATAATTTTGAAAACATCGAGATTCGAACCTGAGATCCCTAGAAAAGTAGACTTGTACGCTACGCTGAGCTAATAATACATTGTACAAAGGATTTATTCTTTCCATTATATATTCTATACCTCTAAGTTCTCATGTCTAAACAAATACTGTAGAAACTGATAGAAATAAGAATAAATATAAACAACAAATAAAATAATCCGCATTTTTTAAAAATATAGGATGTTTAAATATTGAAAAAAAATATATGGATATATATAAGCATGCATGTTTTTTATGTTACACTATTATTTATTTTAGTATATTGTTATTAAAAATTTCAACATTCTTTGAACATTACAAAAATTGCAGAAAAGATGTTTTCAAATTAAAAAAATTAAAATAATTACAATTTATTATTCTAAAATTTATTATTCTTTGTTACTTTAAGAGGATGCTAAAGCCGTCTGTTTTATCGACAAAAATACTATTTTTGTTGGATACAAAATATTTCATATTAATCGCATAGAATAAAATTTCCTTTTCTACGATTAA
>NW_012041646.1:0-510 GCF_000956235.1 Wasmannia auropunctata
CCGATATACAATTTCATATTATACAATTTTTAATTTTATAAAATATTTACATAACTGCACTTTTAATATACATGAATATTTGATTAAATAATACAAAATGTATATTTATATTATATTCAATGGTGTATATGTTATCGTTTAGGGGTACTAGGTTTTTTTCAAATCTGTCTCAAGGCTCAGGAATAGAGGTTATAAAGGGCCATGGCACACAAAAAATTTAAGCACTAAGACGTAGGCAATACAGAAATCAACATGTTGGATTTGCTACTGTACTGCTTACGTTATAGCCTTACCTTCTGGATTATGATTGGTCGATTTGTTTACTGCTTATGACTTATTGCTTAAGGCAGGATACCACCTTTGATTGCAATTTTGGAGGCGTTTTTCATGATTTTTTTTTCATACAAAAAATGCGCAGAAAGAAAATCGGTTTTAGCCATTTATTAAGACAACCTTAAGCTGCAATAAAAAAATTTTTAATATCAAAAAAGTAAAAAATAGCCTCTTGTA
>NW_012041647.1:0-504 GCF_000956235.1 Wasmannia auropunctata
TTAAATACAAAATTATTTGCTTAAATATATCGAAACAAATTTACAAATATTTAAACAAATATTGAAATTTAAAAATATTTTAAGATATTAAACAAAATTTACAATTCTTTTTTCAAGTTTTACATTTGTTAAACGTTAATTTTTCTTAAGTTAATTTTCTTGGTTGAAATCATTGGAACAAAAATTAGATTTTTTACACATTTATACGTATAGGTATGTAGTTATAATACATAAAGAAAAGAATACTTTCAAACAACTTTTTGTGGTCACATTGGCAGATTTTAAAGAATTCATAAAATTAAGTTCTTTCTGAGCGCTTTTCACACTCTTTCTGAAGACCCTACTGTCAATCTGAACAGCCCGATATACAATTTCATATTATACAATTTTAAATTTTATAAAATATTTACATAACTGCACTTTTAATATACATGAATATTTGATTAAATAATACAAAATGTATATTTATATTATATTCAATGGTGTATATGTTATCGTTTAGGG
>NW_012041648.1:0-1004 GCF_000956235.1 Wasmannia auropunctata
ATCCTTGCATATTATAATTTCGCACTACATTATTATTTATGTAGCACAAAAGAGAGAGAGAGAGAGAGAGAAATACACAAATTTATTTATTTTGTTTTGTATTACAATATTTTTTAAATAATTTTTTAAATTAATAATAATTATTAACATTTATTATTAATAATTAATTATTTTATATAATATTGAGTGATTATTTTTATAATTATTTATTCCTCTTTTAGCTGATTTTTATTTAATCTTAATTAATCGTACTTATTAATTTTATTGTGCTGCTCTTGCAGCTAAACAACAACGATCGATATGTATTTATATCGAAATCGATTACTAATTTTAACAATTTTTTGTGAAAATTTGCCTTGAGAGACAAACCGCTTTGCGTGTATATGTGTATACGTGTGACTGAAGAATGTTATTTTTGAATAAAATGACACTTTTCACGAACTCGATCTTAAGATCTCAATATTGACTGCACTAATTTTATTCGCAATGATCGCAATCGAAAGTTTGTATCGACATTATATCAGAAAATATCGTTAGATTTTGTATTGCTGTTATAATTTCTGAGATATTTGAATTGAAAATATGTATGACATAAGAATTCTAGATAAAGCCATAGCTTTCATAATAGCGCCACGACATTTGCGCGAAATTACACGCAGTCATTACTCTTTTTTATGCTTGGCGTCGCGCCGCTTCCGCGTCGCTTGATAAACCTATAAAATATAATTATTACGTAATATGTCTGTACATATCCACAGGTATATGTTTGTAAAATTATTGTTTAATACCAGAAAAATGATAATAAATAAGAAGAAATTAAAAAATAATTAAAAGGATCATTTTTGCATGTTTTTTTTTACAAAATAATTATATATAATTATATATTTTATTATATCTTTATATGTATTTATGTATACAATATGTTCTTATGTAAAAAATTTTTTACCGAGGCGTTACTTTGTGATAATATACATATAATTAGCATAAAATCCTGTAGTTTATAC
>NW_012041649.1:0-342 GCF_000956235.1 Wasmannia auropunctata
AACTACAAATTTATAATTCGCGCGTTTACATTTTATCTCAATTTCAATCCTGTAAAAGCGTTTTCAAATCCGTTTAGTCGTTTCGGAGTTATTACTTAGAATGCAAATGTCGGTATTCAGCATCCTCTTAATTTTATATTAGGAAGAATAAAATATATAAAAATATGTTATTACAGAATTCATTACAAAACATTTAAATTCTGCTAAAATTTTCTTATTAAAAATGACTTAATATACAAGATGGTATCAAAAATTTCCCAAGAACTTAGTCTATAAAAAATGTTTGACCCTTGCTATATTTAAAATTAACAATTCATCTCCTTGAAAAAGGATTATTTCGAA
>NW_012041650.1:0-498 GCF_000956235.1 Wasmannia auropunctata
GTACCTAGCGCGCATCGGATTACTTGCATGAATAATACAAGACGTTTTGAGCTACGATTGAAAGCATAGAAAAAAAGTTGTTTATTAGAATGCAATTTGTGGTAATTTGTACGCTCGGCTAAGTAAAGACAGCAAAAATTGCGTCTGGCAGTAAGTGCCGGATTTTTCAAGAGATGGCACTTCAATTAGTTAAATAAGGACATTCCACGTATTTGAGTGAGTGCAAGTATTACGATTCGCGCGAATTATTTTTTTTGTACATATGAGCTACAGAACTTTTGTATCAATAAAATGTTTACGTCAGGTGAGAGGTTAAGATTGCTCTACGATGCGGAAAAAAGATAATTTTTTAATATTTTTTCATTTTAACTACAAATTTATAATTCGCGCGTTTACATTTTATCTCAATTTCAATCCTGTAAAAGCGTTTTCAAATCCGTTCAGTCGTTTCGGAGTTATTACTTACAATGCAAATGTCGGTATTCAGCATCCTCTTAA
>NW_012041651.1:0-2963 GCF_000956235.1 Wasmannia auropunctata
TGTGCTCTTCCGATCTCTCAAAAACTAGACCGGAAATAAAATAAACATAATTAATAAAATAATAAATTTCATTTAAACAAGTTTTCCCTACTACAGGCATCGAAAAATAGAAAAAAATTTATTTTATTATTTTATTATTTATATTTATTATATCTTCAGTCTAGTTTTTGGGTGAAAAGTGATCCAAAGGGAGTCAAGATGCTGGGACAATTTTCTTTATGCTATTGTGCACCTTGTGAGGGTGCCTTGTCAAAGATATAAAATATATAATAGAAAGAATAAGTCCTTTGTACAAAATATCATTAGCTCAGTGGCCTAGTTTACACCGAGCACTTGATACGCGTATTAACTAGAAACTTTCTATTACATTATCTTAATTAACATTATCTTAATTTACAATGCATTTAAAGAATGATGTACTAAACTGATACACTATGCAGTAATATGATTAATTAAATACATATATCATGTATAAGTTTATATGCATCGTCGAAATTAAGAAAATTTAATAGAAAGTTACTAATTAGTACGCGTATCAAATACTCGGTGTAAACTAGGTCAGTGTTAGCGTACAAGTCTGCTGTTCTAGGGATCTCAGGTTCGAATCTCGATGTGTTTTCAAAAATTATAAACCTGCGTATAAATCATAATTAATAAAATAGAAAATATGCGGAATAGTAAACACAAATTAAACTTTAAAAATAATATGTAATAATTGAATAAAAAAAATTTTTTTATTAATTTTTTTCTCAGTGTCGGAATCCACATGGATTATTATATAGGAATCCACATAGATTTCCACAGAGGACCTGGATTTTTGGCTTAAATTCCCATAGGAAATGATATGGAATCCCATATGGATTATCCATATGGATTTCCCATATGGATTCCCACCTGGTTTTTTTCAACAGGGTTATGGAAATTCTAAATAAGTTTTTTGTATATTTGAAAGTGTATATTTGAAAGTGGTTTCTCTTTTAGCGAAAAATCATATCTTAATTGTGAACTTGAAATTAGTTTGTAAGGAAGAGGGGAAAAAATCTGTCACTATTTGTCCCTTTCCTTACGCAATTAGGAATATACTCACGTGCGATGGTTGTCACATGTCACAAATAATATTTTTCGAAAACGCATTCAATAGAGATTGTTATTTGTCTTATAAGGCTTTATTTTATCGCATTATCAAAGACAATAACGTTTTTGCGTACGCGATATATTGAAACACTTATTTCAACGCGTCACGCTAAATCGATAGCGTTTCTCGCATTTCCCCGAACGCGACAACATACAGCGGCACTTGGCGTCTGCGGGACTGTGCGAGACTGCTGTTAAAAAGGGTGCCAGTACATGACAAAAATAACTAGAATTTACCAGATTCCCGCGTTTCCGTGCGTTTGTTCCGTCTGTTTTGATTTTCTAATATTACATGGAGCATATTTTGAGCGGAAAAGCGGAACGGTATTAGGACAAATAGACATTTATAATCATTTTAAAAAATTGTGTTTACTTCATTTATTGCAATTTTTTTTAATATGCTTATCTTTTTAGCTTATCCATTAAATACAAGCATTTTTATTAATAAATATCATTAAAAATTAATATTTTATAATTCCCTGTTCCGCTTTTCCGCTCAAAATATGCTCCATGTAATATTAGGAAATCAAAACGGTCAACAGACGGAAGAGGACGCGCGGAAACGCGAGAATCTAGTAAAGTCTAGTTAATTTTGTCCTCCGCGTTTCCGCGTTTCCGCGTTTCATGTACTGGCACCCGCGAGTGCGATAACGCGTCAAATAGAGACAAAGCTATATGTATACGTGACGTCATCATGGCTTCTACCCTATATACCTCCCTCGTAAAAATAAACTACTAGTGCAGTGAAAACAGTACTACATTTCAGTACTGTTTTCACTACACTAGTAGTTTATTTTTACGAGGGCTACATATGTTACGTAAATATATGTATATATCAGACACATCGCATCAGTGACGTCCAGCGGGAGGGATCCACTTTGTGGATCAGAATTACCTTTTTAGAATTCATTAATTGCCATATAATTAGTACAATAATAGCTAGTATGATTGCTTAAAAGACAATAGAAGAAGTAAAGCGTTAAATTTATAATGATTTTATCTCAACCCGCTCTACATAGCGGGTGACCGGAGAGTAAGAAACGGCATTTTGGAATAAAATAACTTTCGTAATTGATAAAGCGTTGTTCTATATACAACCGCATAAATCCCTAGGAGGATTGAGGTACGAACCGCATCCTCCGCCTTTCTCTCTGGAGGATTGAGGTACGAGCCGCACCCAGCACCCTTTACCTTTCTTCCTCCCTTCGGGGTTAATGAGGTACGAGCCGCACCCTCTACACCTTCTCTTCCTCCACCTCCACCGTCTACAACTTTCTATTAATGCCCGGATTAGGGCAGATAACGGGTAGGCAAAAGAAGACCTGGCGCGAAGGCGCAGCTCCGCCGTTTAGCCAGGTCTTACTACCTACCACTATAGCGTCTCCACTCTCCAGTAAGCCCTTATAGCGAAGCCGAGGAGAAGAAGAATACGGATGCAGGCATTCCGTGGAAAGGCTGATACCAATTGACATCAACCAGTCGATCCGCCGGAAACCGGATTATCTCAGACGAATGGGTCAAGCTAAATCCAGGTAAAGATTAAGCGTCTCCACCCCATCGCCTTGGGGATCGTTATCTACCTCGCTGATGTGCCGAAGACACACGCAAAAAAATAACTTATTGTGAGTTAAAAAAGTCTTAAATCACCGAAGTGACGTTTTCGTAGATTTTCGTAAGACTCGATTTCGAGATCTCAGGATTGACTGCGATCGATTTCATTCGGACTGGTCTCAATCGAAAGCTCGTATCGACATTATATAATGAAAGTGTCATTAGATTTTTCATTAGAACTGTCGTTTCCGAGATATTAAAAATCGGAAATCTGACGA
>NW_012041651.1:14081-15883 GCF_000956235.1 Wasmannia auropunctata
GACGTGTGCTCTTCCGATCTATTGACATCTGAAAAATAAATATCAAAAAATGGTAAAAAATAATTCCGTCATATCACAGATATTATATGTTATCCAGTTGTCTGTTCTTACATATATATAAATATCCATATTTTTTAAAACTGGTTTGGATAATAAAATTATTAAAATATATTTATGTATTTTTTGTAAGAAGTTTACGATACCTTAACATTGGAATTTGTTGCTGTTTTTTTTATAAACGCTTCGTCTACACAAATCTGAACTTGAGCAAGTGGAATGTTTTCGAAATATATAGTAGGTGACATTCTCCAAAGGTTAATGAACTCTGATAAACTTTTGTACAAATTATTTGGAATCGTCCGTGAATGCCTCAATTTATATTTTAACGTAAGTTTGTTATATTGTTCAAAAACAACTCCCACTACAGTAAGAAACGGATTTTGTTTCTGGTAACGTACGTAAGTATTCATCATTTCAGTCTCATTAGTAAAACCTTTGATGTCTATATAAAAACAGAAAAAGTATAATTATATTAGTCATTTAAATTATTAAAAAAACAACACTATTTACGTTTCTCAATCGCCATTTCATACTTACTGTCAGGCTGAAGTCTATCAATACATTTTCTGACGGAAAACATAATCTTGTCTGTATGTGCATTTTTTGGCACATAATGCACTTGATGTTTATCATTATCAATTTTTCGCATTAAATCCTGTTGTGTTTGTACAGGATAAAGCGTGCTAACGTTTACCGCAACTGGCGATTTAACGTTGAACTCTCTTATAGCTTGCAGTAACGCAACTAATGCAATGGGTACTAAAGCTTGTAAGAATATTGTCATACGCCAATGCCTTTTGCGTATTATTAAATTTTTGTACATCAGCAAGCCGAAAATTTTCCATCTGCTAGCCATTTTTATTTCAATTCGCGGTAGAAAATACGTTCAATTTACTTGTTAATTTCTGTATCGCAGCAAGCTGTATTCAAATGGCTATCAATATACTGTATAATGTATATACTACTTCGCCATTGAAAGTACACAAAGTGTGTCTCGTGAATAAATTATTATAATTAACGTATATGTTGGTAAGATATCGCATAAATGAACTGTATGGTCATCAAAAGAAATCTGTCTAATTCAGCATATTTTTCAATATCATATTAAAAATATGTTATTTATTGTTTCTTTCTTGTATATAAAGTCCCCCTGCCTAGTCACCGTTGTCGTAGCAAATTTGACCTAAACAAACATAATTATCAGAAAGCATAATGGTCAATCATATAGAGCATCATGCAATATTCAAGAAGTCATGCAATTACGACTCAACAATTGCCAATAATATAACTTTAATAATAATCAACAACATAAAACAAAGAATACTTTTGTTAATCATTTTTAAACTACATAAGATCAAATATAATTTGATGGTGCATTGAATACTAAATTGTGTAAGGAACTATGTAAAGAATTTCTAGAATAGAATGAAAAACTTAGGTATTTATTACGATCGATAAGAACACCGCCCATATCTTAATCTTCTCTTTTAAAATGTCATTTACATTTGTTTGCAAATTTAAAAAAAATTTCATATTTACATGTGATTTCACCGTGTTTATTTGAGCATAACGGAAATATGCATTAAAGCCGAATTATATATTTTATTTATTAATATTGAACTTACTTGCGTGTGCCAACTGCTCGTTGCCAGACGTGGCGTAAAAGTGGCTTTTGTTGTTCCGTGCCGCGTCACTTACCGATTCTGGAAACGTTTTTCTCTTAGTTTCTCTTTTCCTTTTTT
>NW_012041652.1:0-1532 GCF_000956235.1 Wasmannia auropunctata
TCGTTTAAACTGATCAACCTACCAAATTAATAATATTTTACAAAACATATAATATGTGCATCGCGTGACAAAATTATGTAAGCGATTTAATGATTACAGAGTTATTACATGCGGCATAATTTTTTGTAATGTTCATTGTTTTAGGATTTTATCCTTTCCGGGTTTAATTATTTTTTACATAAATATGTTTCTTCTTTATCCTTTTTATATACATAATTGATTAATTTATTAAATTTTAACTTTATATGAATACGTATATTTATTAACTGAAAGAGACTCTGTAGATCGAAACGTTTTATTATTGTAATTTTGACATTAAATTATTATTTATTAATATTCATTATTTTGTGAATCTATGTAAGTTTTATCCTGTTCGTTCCTTGGCCTTTTTCACATTTGTTAATCACGAACTTGATAGTACATTTTTCAAATTATATTTTTTGTTTAGTAAATAATTATTAAAATAAGGATTTTTGGATAGAAAACGATAGATAAACATTAGACATACAAATAGAATGTGATAATATAAACACAAAATTTGACGTGATAGATTTACATACAATTTATTTATTAGTAAGTTTCTACATTGAAATCGAAAGAAATATTTAATACAGAACGATAGGATACTGATATAATAAATAAAAAAAAATGTTGACTCGCAATAGAAAATGAATAGAATAATATGCTATTTTTTTATTTAATTAGTATATTAAAAACGAAAAGTAGAAAATAAATTAATAACGAAAAATAAAAAATTAATAGGAGTACAGTGGAAGTACATAAAAGTTATGACAAAATATAATTAATACTATATCTGTTTATTCCTTATTTCTTAGCTTCAATATATAAATTGTGGATAGCATTGAAGAGTTCTATTTTAAACGTTATTAATAAAATTAAATCTTATTCGTAAAACTCTCATAAAATATGATATAACGTAATAGGCTTTTATAAGTTATATCTCCTTATAGGTTTTTATTTAAATGCCATGTCAAAAATATTCTAACAACGCTATAATGAATATCTATCATTAATATATGTATTAATCCAGTTATGAAAATCTGGAATGAGAAACACGAATAAAAAGGAAAATCTTTTTTTATTTTCTATAGGACTATTTAAGCAGGAATAGCCAGATCACAATTGATCAGCAATTTTTAATATAAATCAATGCTTCTTAAAATCCTGCGAACATAATATAAATCGATGTTAATTAGTTAACAAGCACTTCAAAATACCGATAAAAATATTACTACAAGATATGAAATATTAATTCTAAAGTCTGAATCAATGCGCGAACGCCGCGAGCCCACTCTAGGGATGGGCGATATTGACCGATTAATGGATACGTCCGATAATTTTTATCGATGAATCGATTATTAATGGCCGATGTTTTTGAAAGCCGATATATCGATATTCGATTTTTTTTTGTGAATATCGTATCGAAAGTCTGCGCTATTTACAATAGCAAATTTAAAAAATTAAAATTTTAAAATTTTAATGAAGAAATTAAAAATCAATCTTTAAGAAAT
>NW_012041653.1:0-952 GCF_000956235.1 Wasmannia auropunctata
TTTTTGATAGCGAAACATTTGTACAGAGGGCGCGTGTACTTGACGTCGTTTCTTTCACCTTTTTTTAAATATGAAATTTTGTACGGTATTATAGATACGTGACAAGATGGCTATTATATTTTATAATTGTGAAGCATCTTATGTAGCATCAAACAAAAAGACAGCTTAACACTAGGCTTAAAAAACACAAAAGTAATATAAAATCAGATCCGACAAAACATTCTGTCATCATAGAGCATATATGTACTCGATTTGGAACATTCATTTAATTGGGATAAAGTAAGAATTCTTGATACAAGAACATAATTATTACAAGAGACTCATATCTGACATGCTGCACATAAAAGAACAACAATTTGATTTGAATTCAGTTAAAAACTTTGAAATGCTAGACAAATCTTATTTTGAAATATTTGACGAACTGATAGACAATTAAGTACATACGTAAATATAAACAAGATTTGTATCATCCTTGAAAAAACTCAAGCAATATAATATGCGAATCTTTCGTTCTCAAAGCACAGTTCACTTGAAGAACTCGACAAATAGATAAGCTATACCTGTTATTACAATAGAGTCAATCTGTCGCATCGCCGAATAATAGACATATTCTGTAAGTAATGAGCATTTAGATTTGATCATTAATTTGCAGTATATTAAATTTGCATCATCCAGAAATTATGAATAATTACAGCCAGAAAATAGGTTATGGTAAAAAACTGCTTTTCGATATAGTAAACGCAAATACTTGAGAAAAATATAAGAAATTACAAAAATTAGATTATTTATCAAAAGAAACTTTAATATGGAGCACTAACGTCGTTTAAACTGATCAACCTACCAAATTAATAATATTTTACAAAACATATAATATGTGCATCGCGTGACAAAATTATGTAAGCGATTTAATGATTACAGAGTTATTACATGCGGCATAATTTTTTGTAATGTT
>NW_012041654.1:0-376 GCF_000956235.1 Wasmannia auropunctata
TCTAACGATGTCGGCAAACAGTTGCTAGAAATCTGACAGAATCTGTTGACATTTTATGCCAGCAAATTAGCAACAGAAACCGAGTAGACTCTGCTGATAAATTCTAATTGCACATTGGCGGCAGAAACCGAGTAGGATCTGTGCAACGCAATCTGAAAGCACATTGGCAACAGAAATCGAACAGATTTTTCAAACGCAGTATTATTGTCAGATTGTCGGCAGAAATTGAGTATGAGCTGCGCTGTGACGCTATCACTGAATACTTACAATACTGCCGCTAGGTAGTGTTTGTTGGTATCCGTTTCTCGCATTTAAAATTTGTCGAACTCCCTTATATAATCAATATCGAAGGTCAGGTTTGTCATAATTATTTGCA
>NW_012041655.1:0-417 GCF_000956235.1 Wasmannia auropunctata
TAAATTCACAGATTTTCGCTGGAGTGCTCCAATTATTCATAATTGCTCACAGATTTAGTGCAATCGGAGTTGCTCACTTGTTCGCACGATCTATAAAACGTTTATAAAACTTATGATGTTTCTTTTTAAATAAAATTAAACTTAACTCTTGAACTTGCGTGCATCGTCCATTCTAAAGTTCGCTGTTCATTCACATATTCTTGCAAACATATTCTCTTCTGGGAAAATGTGAAAATAAGTAGATATAAATAATATCGCTCATTCATCTTTAATTACTTCTCATAATTTTTTATATATGGATAGCCATGCCCAAATTTTAAAAATATGGGGAGGGATCTATTTTATAACATTATATTATATAAACGTCGTGTAATAACAATATTTTTGAAAAAAAATTAGTGAAAATAGAGACGAAAT
>NW_012041656.1:0-632 GCF_000956235.1 Wasmannia auropunctata
ATTCCAGATTGTTCCTTTTATAACATCACTTATTCCGTGAAATAAATTCTAAAATTTTCTGGAACAATCTAGTATAAAAATAATAAAAATATATAAAAAGATGTTGCGCTTTTTAGTGACTCATTGTCAGCTTTCTTTCTGAGTCACGTACCGAGAAAGTGACTCTGTCGCAGTGCGCAATACAACATTATTTTGAAGTTGCTCGTTTCGAAAATCTATGTATATTAGAAATTCCTGATACAGCGAGGTTTTTTTGGTTAAACCCCGTTGCGGATTAAATTTACAGATTTTCGCTGGAGTGCTTCAATTATTCATAATTGCTCACAGATTCAGTGCAATCGGAGTTGCTCACTCGTTCGCACGATCTATAAAATGTTTCTAAAACTTATGATGTTTCTTTTTATATAAAATTAAACTTAACTCTTGAACTTGCGTGCATTGTCCATTCTAAAGTTCGCTGTTCATTCACATATTCTCGCAAACATATTCTCTTCTGGGAAAATGTGAAAATAAGTAGATATAAATAATATCGCTCATTCATCTTTAATTACTTCTTATAATTTTTTATATATGGATAGCCATGCCCAAATTTTAAAAATATGGGGAGGGATCTATTTTATAACATTATATTA
>NW_012041657.1:0-1023 GCF_000956235.1 Wasmannia auropunctata
TGTGCTCTTCCGATCTTACGTACTGTTCAGTATTTTGAAACTACTGGCCAAAATATAATATTGGCAGTAATTTACGGTAATTTATTACTGAATATCTTTGAGTAACTTCAGTAATACTTTTCTAGGGTATAATTAGCGATACGTAGAGATGTAAAAAAATGTTTTTTTTTTTAATAGAAAAAAACATTAGAATAAAAACGTGTTTTATTTCATTGAAAAAATACAAATTTGTTTTTTTTTCTAATTCCGATAGCACAACTAATTAATTGTAAATAATAATGATATAATTATATAATTAATTTTAATGTGCTCTACATATAACTTTTACAAAAGGAGAATCTTTTTAATTGTTTTTCTAAACAGCTTAATTAGAATTTATTATATAAATTATTCATTGAAATCTTTGCTTCAAAATATGTTTCAGAATTAATATATTGGCTTTCTCGTTCTGCGTAAAGGTTAAAATGATGATAATTTAAATCTACTGTGTATAAAATAAAAAAATCATGCAAAATTAATTTATATTAAGCAAAATATAGATATTAAATAGATAGCTGAAAAAAACATAATTTGGAGAAAAAAACGAGGCTTGTGTTTTTTTCTTAAAAAAAAACGTATTTTATAAAAAAAAATGTTGGTTCTTTTTCTATATATTTACATCTCTAGCGATACGCATTTTCATCGCGCCTAAACACGCGATACAAAGCGTGCCAATCGGAATAGCACAATGCTAAATGTACGGGCGCTAAATGTCCGCGAATCATATTGACATCCCGCGCAACGGGATGACTAATTATTACAAAACACTTACAAAACTAACAATTATAATAAACGAAACCGTGTCACACATCAAATTGTTGTAATAACACTTGTGATTCCAGATTGTTCCTTTTATAACATCACTTATTCCGTGAAATAAATTCTAAAATTTTCTGGAACAATCTAGTATGAAAATAATAAAAATATACAAAAAGATGTTGCGCTTTTTAGTGACTCATTGTCAGCTTTCTTTCTGAGTCACGT
>NW_012041658.1:0-455 GCF_000956235.1 Wasmannia auropunctata
CAAAGGGGACACGCACCGGGCACGCGGCGGGCAGGTGACCGAGCGCGCGAACACGCGCAAGGATACCCGAGCCGCCAGGGGCGCAACCGGGACGGCGGGCACTGTGGCTGAGGCCCGCGAAGGGCAATACGGCCGGCGATTTCCCCAGGGCCCGGGGACATCGCCGAGAGCTCCCGGGGCGAGATAGCCAACTCGCCCCGAGATTCAAGGGCGAAGGACGCGCCCATCTGATTCCACGCCGCCATCCCGGATATAGGGCGACCTCGCGCGGGCGCGAGGCGCCCGCCTGAAGAATCACCTGATCGCGCCCGTGCCACGGCAGGACCCCACACGGCGCCGTGATTGGTCGCGGCTGACTGCGCCGCTGTGTTGCGCACCCCCGGGCTGGGGGTGCAGGCATCGATCTGCGATCGAACGCGATCGACGTGGCTTTTGCGTGCGAACGGTCTGAGCGA
>NW_012041659.1:0-529 GCF_000956235.1 Wasmannia auropunctata
TACAAGCCATCAGCCAACACTCGTTCCCACCCTCCCTCCAACTTCTACATCCCTCCCACACATGCTCCCAAGTCTCCATCTCCCCTCCGCACAGTCTGCACATTCTCCTCTCCTCACTCTCCCAATATCTCCCCTCCCTTACCTCATTACCCAATCTAAAACGCGCTACCCTCCTCCATCTCCTCTCCCCCCAGCCTTTCTCCAGATAACTTGGAATCCCTTCCCCCTTTACCTCCCCATACCATTTACTAAATTTCCCAGCCCTTATCTTGCTCCCCCTTTCTTCTCTTTGACTATCTCTATCCTTTAGCTCCAGCCCTTCAAACTCTATCCCTCCTCCCTCTCTTTGTCTCTCCCAGTCTCCTACCTCTATCCCCCTGTCCTCAAAAAATCTTGCTCTCTCTTTCTCCCATTTTGATAACTTCTTCCCTTTTTCGATCCTTTCCTTTATTTCCCTCAAGCAAAGTTGCGCCAATATTCCTCCCCTTCCCTCCTCTAACCTTCTCTCAAAATTCCATGCTCTCCTTCC
>NW_012041660.1:0-798 GCF_000956235.1 Wasmannia auropunctata
ATATGCTCTCTAATTGGAATTCCATACGGGATCGTGCACACAACGTTACCATTTTTACTCTTAGGTCTAGGAATAGACGATATTTTCGTAATGAATGCATCTTGGAAGAAGATACATACCGATAAATCAAATTTAAATAAGCCGCTAACAGAAAGAATCGGGTTTGCATTAGCTCATGCCGGTTCTACCATCACTGTTACCTCGCTTACCGACGTCATTGCATTCATCATTGGTGCTACTACAGTATGTATAGAATTAGTCGTAATATGCATAAAGAATATACGTAACAATTCATGATTTTATATTAATTATTTTATGTCTATTCAAACATTTACATTTAGATTAAGAAAAATAACATATATATATGTTATTTATATATATATATATCTATATATATATATATATATATATAGGGCATTCTCTGTCAAACGGACAATCGCCCTGCCCACTTCAATTTTTGAGATAAAATACTTTAAAAGGTCTTCAAATTTTTGTTGAAATGTCTATACTTTTTGATGCTGTATAGTTTTTTTAAATTCAATATGGCGGATCCAGAATCGCGACTTAAAATAATAGACTGTCGTTAACAAATTTTTGGAACAAACTTTAATTATTGAAGCACAGGGGGCTAGAAAATTTTTCTATTTCCATAAGTTAAGATTTTGGGTGTCGCTGAATACGAATCCGCAGTCATATTATAAAATTTACAATAGCGAATCCAATATGACGGTCAAACTTCAAATAATGCAAATTCTATTATTTTCATATTTTANCTATAACCATATTGGCTCAATAGCC
>NW_012041661.1:0-416 GCF_000956235.1 Wasmannia auropunctata
TTATTTAATAATACCTCATATTCTGTATTATTCTCTGCGTGGAGTAGGATTATCTTACGTTTCGCGGATTTCGCTATGTTGTGCTGCGATTGCTGCATTTCTCCAGCCGCAGTAGCTACAGCAGGAAGTGACGAAAAAATCTATGACATCATTATGCTGTTGCAGTGCTATCGCAGCACACTGAAATGAATTTTGGAACGGCTTTTACAGTGCTGCTAGTACTAGCAGTAAATTACGGAACACAGGCTTAGATATTGTCAGATACTAAGGGAGAATTCACTCCTTGATAGAAAAGCAGAAAACAGATAAGCAGAAACCAATCAGAATTCGCGCTGTATCAAGAAAAGCAGAATTGGCTATCATGTCGCATTTTGCGGCGCGGCATACATTTCCGTGTCCAGTGTGCAGGAACTCTT
>NW_012041662.1:0-365 GCF_000956235.1 Wasmannia auropunctata
GAATATCGGAACGCACCCTAGGACTCTACCTTATATAAAACCACGATTACGACAATTATGTCTCGTTTACTGCCATTGTATATGAACGTAAAACTGAATTTTTTATTTTTTAAAGTTTTTTGTGCATCTTCCTTATTTAATAATACCTCATATTCTGTATTATTCTCTGCGTGGAGTAGGATTATCTTACGTTTCGCGGATTTCGCTATGTTGTGCTGCGATTGCTGCATTTCTCCAGCCGCAGTAGCTACAGCAGGAAGTGACGAAAAAATCTATGACATCATTATGCTGTTGCAGTGCTATCGCAGCACACTGAAATGAATTTTGGAACGGCTTTTACAGTGCTGCTAGTACTAGCAGTAAAT
>NW_012041663.1:0-1413 GCF_000956235.1 Wasmannia auropunctata
GATATATTGATGTGGTAATAAACATGACACATCACTACACATTACTACATCAATATCGCACGCATACATACTCACAAATTGTCGGTAAAACAGCGGATTTTTGGAGTTTAGGATCCTCTTAATAGTTCTCCCACGCTTATTTAAACGATTATTAATGAAGCTAACATTTATCCACGATGTAATCATTCAAATAATGCGGTCATCGACGCGGTCTGTTGGATCGGCGATCAGGTTAATCTGCCGCTTCTGCCTGTTCCGTCAGCGATTCCCGTGAGTTGTTGCTGGGTTCCTGGTTGTCTTATCCCGGCTGATTCCCTGGTATCGTCATCAAATCCTCAATGATTGAACCTTGATCATTTTTATTAAGATCTGGTTCATCAGGTATCCCTGTAAATGATACCGATTTCTTTGGTTGAACATCGATTGGTCGTAATTGATCAATACATACGTAACATAATTGATCAATATGCCGCTTGAACTTGTATCCGTCATTCAGTTCTATCAAGTAATAAAGCTGTCCAAATTTTTTGATAATTGTTCCTGGCTTCCACTGTGCTTTGTTGTTCGAATAATAGCGCGGTTGTACATGCTCTCCCACACTTAACTGTCGAGTTTTGCGGTCTGGAACAGTGGACGACTGGAACTTAATTTGGTTTGAGTGCGTCAAATACGAATTTGTCTCTGCAAATATTGTTCTGCAGGCGTTTTGTTGTTGTTTGAGGTGTCGCTCGATATCGAAATAGTATCTCCCGTACTTTTTGACGCATCGATAATGGTTCATTGACTATGGCTGCTAATCTGTGATTGAGGGTTTGTATATTCCTTTCAGCTAAGCCATTCGTAGCTGGATGACCTGGGGTGATGAATTTTTGAAATATTCTTGCTTGTTTGCAGAAGTTTTGAAATAATTTGCTAGTAAAAATCACGGCGTCCGATACCATTACGTCTGGAAAACCATGACGCGAGAAAACGTCTTTTAGTAGTTCGATGGTTGATACCGATGTTGACGCTGCCGTACAGAATTCGATTTTTGCCCATTTTGATTTAGTGTCAATGATGATAAGAAAATGGTGTCCTTGATACGGACCCGTATAATCGATGTAGATGCGTTGCCAGTTGCTCTCTAATTCCTCCCATGGGTGTAGGGGTGCTTTGACTGGATTCCCTTCCTAGCAAACCAATACGTAACTGTAATATAATTAAGGGAGCACATGGAAAGAACAATGATATATTTCATGGTTATAGAGATGATATGTAAATGTAATATAATTTTGAGGGCACTTTAAAAGAACAAAGATATATTTCTTTGTTACGTATATAATACATAACAATTACTTAAAAATGTAATGGAACTCACAATACGTAACTCAAAATACATAACATAGATGGAACAATTGTAATCTTTCAGCAATA
>NW_012041664.1:0-369 GCF_000956235.1 Wasmannia auropunctata
GCATACGAACAAATTCAGATTCTTCTCGTACTTTGCCTTCTCATATTTTGCCTTTCGCCTTTAATTCTTCTTTAGTTCTCCGCAGCATCAACGTCTTCATCAACAACGCTAATCTTTCATGACAATCCGCAGCATTCTTTTCGTCTACAAATCGTTTCCAAATGCGAAGACCGGTTGAAGATTCACTGGCCAAAGATTCCAGTCGTCTATTAATAATTTATTTTAATTTAAAAAATTATACATAGTATCTCTGATGGTATGTATGTACCAGAGAGGATCCGAGAGCGGACATATCAACCTTTTGGCTGTAACGCTAAAATGCCCTCGTGCATTAATGCCCTTTGAAGAAGTGGATACAAATTACATAAC
>NW_012041665.1:0-331 GCF_000956235.1 Wasmannia auropunctata
TCACAGCAGAGAAAGGATTGGCCAACGCAGCTAAAATATAGCCGTAGCAGCTAATGTGTGTTTTTAAAATATAAGGACAACTAATATTGTTACTGCCAAAGCTAAATTTATTAGTTGTTAAAATTTAGGTGCTACAGCAAAAAATATTTGCTGGAAAAATTGAATAATGTTTAGCTAATTCTATTGAGGTATATCCAGCAAAACTTTTACATTTTTCAGCAAAATCATTCTTTCCTTATTTCACTTTCTTTAGCTACTCCTGTTAAAATACGCTTTTATTTTAGCTAATAAAATTGTATCTCGCAAGATCGGAAGAGCACACGTCTGAACT
>NW_012041666.1:0-6152 GCF_000956235.1 Wasmannia auropunctata
TTAATAAATTTATTAGTGCAAGAAACGAAAGAATTTAATGTACAGTTAAACGTCGATAACTCGAATCTTAAGGGACCAGAAAAATTGTTCGAGTTATAGAGTTTTTGTCTTATCGAAACGAGTAAAAGAGGATTAACGTATGGAAATTCGACTTACGGAGGTTTTATACGAGAGTTTATAATTTTCCGATTATAATAGCGGAAAAAAATTTAGAGGAAAAAAATCAATATTCAACAGTAAATTATTTATTGCATATAGTATATGATAAATGTAACCATAAAATACTAGGCTATTACTCATGATTACACATAGCTATAACTTTGAATTGTATAGAAGCAGCGACAATCGAAGTTTGACTTATAGAGGTGAACTTCGACTTGTAGAGGTCTGGCTAATTTAAATTCGAGTTACGGAGGTAAAATATATATCTAAATGCCTGACAAATAATTCGAGTTAAGATAGGTTTTATTTTGATTTATAAAGGTTTTCCGCAGCGGAGCGGAAGGGGATAAACAAAATTTTCGTCTTAGAAAGGTTTTCGAGTTGTAGAGGTTTGAATTATCAAGGTTCGACTGTAGTAGCAATAGTATAGTACTAATATAGTCAGTAAATAATATAATCAGTAAAATTTACATAAGAACATCATTAATTAAAAAAAAAGTAAAAGTAAAAATAGTAATAAAAAATAAATACATAAATTTTTAAAATACCTATTATATTTTGCCTGACTAATTATCTGAGTGAACGATAAATGTTAATAGAATAAACTCTCGAACTGAAGTTTTAATGCAATTGATTTTATAGCAATGTTTATTTTACGACTCTTGATAGAAATTTAATGCAGTTTTTTATTGGTTACTGGGCAGTTATACTGACACACACACACACATACATACTTTTTTCTCGTAATTGAATAGCAAAATTGTTTAGGATTTCAATCAAGACGTAACGCTTTTATCGCAGGTCTGCTCAGAAAAGATATATAAAATTCCAATTTCCTGATGGAAAAATTTGGCCGAAAAATTCCCTAAAATTTCGCTAAAAATTTTACTGAAATTGTTCTACGTTTTAAAACACTTTTCAGAAAAATTTCAGGAAACTTTTTGAAAAAAATTTTTCATTTCAACACAATTTAATTGACTTTGAAATCAAACTGCATGTTCTTTAACAATTTTTAGCAAACACAAGGTTAGTTTCTAAATAATTCAGATCTCTAATTAATTTTTATAAACAAAATTTTTGAACGAAATTGTACCATCAAAATACATCTTTTTCATACATTTATTTTCATCTTGGAGTTCCTAATTTTGGAGACTCGTCTGTAAGATATAATTTCATTAGAAGATTTTTTATGAGTGAAAAATCTCACAATGCTGTGCCTTTTATTTTATTTTATGATTTTTTACTTATGAGAACTCCTCGCCCATCTGATGCCGTGTATTGCTCGGGAAATTTCAGCGCTCTCTCTCTCTCTCTCTCTCTCTTTCTCTCTTGTTCTCTTGTAATATAAATATAGTCTTGAATATTCATAAAATATATACAGAGTGTATCTTAAATAGCACTCATTAATAATGTAACGTTATTTCTTGTAAAAAAAATCGAAAAGCAGCTAGTCTGGAAACATTTTTGTCTAGAATGCTCAATAATGCGGTCACTATCGCAGTCATTACTGCTTCATTGAGCATTGTAAAAAAAGATAAAATTAATTTCAATTATTTAATTATAAATAAAAAACATTTTAAGTATAACAAAATTTCTAATTTTGGAATTTGGTATAACAAATTTCATATCCTTTTATTTACTGATTTTAGTTTAATTTTTCAATCTTTTTTTTATTATCTATATTTAGTTCAATCTTTTCTTAGAAGAAATATATATATGTATAATAAAATTTTTTATATTAATCATTATTTTTCGATATTAGGATACATTTCGCTATTAATTATTATCGTTTAGAAAATTGCATTTATTTGAATAAATAAAGATCCGTCTCAAGTTTAAATAAGTTTTAATTTGTGACAGATCGTCACAAACAACAGCACACTTAAGATCAGCATTGTTTGTAATTTAAATTTAAATTGCCTAATATATTATTATTTTAAAAATTACTCAACAAATGGGACAATATTTTTATTTATTATGTTCTTTTAAAACATTAAGTTTTACGCATAATAGATATATGTGCTTTAACCGCAGTCAACTTTTGCGCGTCAACTAATATGCTGATATTCTACTGATCATAGAGTTTTTAACAATGATTAGGCATACTCAAAAATTATAAATGCAGTGCATTTTTTTCTGTAAAATTTATAAATGTTTTTTTATTTAATAAATTTTTGTATAGTTTAAAAATTTAGAAATTAAAAGAACTAATAGGTTCAAATAATATAAAATTACAAACAATAAGACAAAGGATGAAACGTGCCAAACTGAGTTTTCGTGCTGTTACAATAAAGTTTACTAAATACATATTTAAGGTCATAAACAACAAGTTTTATAAATATTGTAAGTTCCAGACGTTTCGATCTTAAATGTGATCATTTTTAATGGACATAAATAATAAAAATTTTACATTAACAACGGCGCAAATACAATACTTGAAAGTCGACCGATGTCAGAAAAACTTTGCCAAAAGTTCTGTAATAATTCTCCTAACTTACACACCCATTTTAATCTTTTCATGTTCCCGTTATAAGCTGATTTCTTTAATCAGATCCTGGTTAAATTACCACATTTAAGATCGAAACATCTGGAACTTACAATATTATAACACTTTTTATTTATGACTTTAAATATTTGTATATTGTATTTGTTTTTATGTATAAACTCATATATTGAGAGCAACTAATAGGGAATCTTCGTCAATCCAGAAATATTGATTTTAATGAAACTTTACATCAAATAGGTGGAGTAAATAGATGAATAAAAAAAATTGCAACTTGTACTAGAAGATGATTGGTTTTAAAAAAGCAAAATCACTTTTCTTCTCTCACATACATATATCTTAATAGTTATTTGAGAAATATTGAAAAAAATGTTTCATATAAAAGTAAAAATCTATTTACACGAATAATATTTTAAAAAATAATTGTTAAAAATTTATTTGTATCTCTTATATGAAAGAATATCTATTACCTTGTAATATTATAAAAGATTTTTATTCAAAATATATTTATAATCGTTTACATGAGATTATAGTAATAGTTTATTTATTAGAATTATTTATATTTATAATATTTCAACAGAAATCATTGGACATCGAGTATATCGCATATTAAATATTCATTATATCATGGATATTATACATACGTGATAACGAAGCACATACATTATATTTCTCATTTACATTATATCACTCAGTTTATATAATAACTTTGCAATGCAAAATAATTACATGCACTGGACTAACAACGAAAAGATATCTTGAAATACTCTTGCATATTCAGATAATTCTGTTGTATAAATGACGGAAATCGTGCGGTTTTAATATAAAATATAAAACCAGCAAGTTTACATATACATATACACATACATTAATTCAAGTGCAAAAGATTATTTAATGTTCGAAGAACTTAACGAAGACTTGAACAACAGTTTGAAGAAATTATCGATATATTGACGCATTGTAGAGATAATTAGTTTCGTAACTGTATTGAATGAACAGAAAGTTTTTTTGCTATTAACAATAAGAGATGGCATTAGAACATGCAATTAACTTCATTTCAATTGCTTTTAATCTAATATTCGATATTTCGATACGCATTAAAAAAAAGTTTTTGAAGATATTTATGCAGTGTACGAAGAGGATGCCGTAAATAAATGTGTCGAAAGTAGTTTTACCAAATTCCGGAAATTTTAATTTCGATGATGCACCACATTTAAAATGATCAAGGTTCATGACGATAAAATCTAAACATTAAAAATAATTCGCGTTATTTAACTTGAATGATTGCAGAAATTCTCAAAATATAAAGCTGTTGCCAAACATTTACACACGCTTAGATACGTAGGTAAATCAGCTCGATACTTAGATACCGCATAATTTATCAGAAAAAATTTGATTTAAAACGAATTTTTGTATGCGATTTACTGTACAAATGGAATAAAAACGATTCATTATTTAAATGAATTGTTACTGAAGATGAAAAATGGATTATTTATTAACAATATGCGACAGAGATCGTGGAACAAACAAAATGAGCGGTTATTAACGACTTTAAAAGCAGAACTTTACGTGAAGAAGATAATGTTTTGTATCTGATGAGTTTGAAAGGGAATCCTGTATTACGAACATTTACCAGGAAGCAAACGATTAATTTAGATGTATACTGCTCACAATTGGACCGACTGAAGACATAATTGACAAGAAGTATTCGAAATTAGCTAATCATAAGGGTGTTGTCTTTCATCATGACAACACAAGATCGCATGTCTCTTTAGCCATTTGGCAGAAATTGGTGTAGCTTGAGGTTGAAATATTCTACACCTGCTATATTCACTGGACCTTGCATCCTCTGATTTCCATTTATTCCGATTCCCGCAAGAACTTTAGTTCTCCGGAAGTTTGCAAAAATCACTTGGATTTTTCAATCAGAAGTTCTACACGAATGGAATCATGAAGCTACCTAAGATGGCAAAAAGTTATCGAAAAGAACGATGAATGCCTCGATGAATAAAGTTACATCTAAATAAAAAATATCATCTTTCAATTTGATAAGAAAACGAAACAAACTTTCCGTTCAATCCAATTGTATATACATGTATATGTATACATATGTATATGTATATTAGGGTGAGCCAAAAAAAATTTTTTTTTTTTTTAAATCGATTAGTAATATCCCCCAAAAGTTAGCTATGAATCTCAATAATAAACGGTTTGGATAAAATTTCATCGAAATCGATTAATATCTTCAGGTTGCTTTTCGATCTTGCAGTTAGTAAGTTTATGTATTTCTTCATAGATGTGTCAAAATTCGAAAAAATATTTGAATTTCAATATATTTTAGTATTACCTGTTGTTTTTTGGTCGTTGAACACGAATTCGAAGTCAGAAGTATACATTTCAAAATGACGGATCCGAAATATATTCTTAAATAATACATTAAGATTTCTCGAAAAATACGATAGATATGGAAAAATGTTTCAAATAAAAATTGTACGGTTCGGGGAGGTGCATAAGAAAATATCATTAATTTTATTTTAGGTGACCTTGTTAAATCAAAAAAAATCAGATCAAGATCACATCGATTTTTTTAAACGGAATTGTATATTTTTTTACATAATATGATTCCTTTAATTATTCTGCATATAAAAGCCGAAAAATCAATTTTTTACGAGATATTTTATAGTTTATCAGGCCATATTTCGATATATAATATGAAATCCTTTCTTAAAACAAAAGGCATGACATCGATACTCGCATATCTCGAAATATTGTCGCATTTTCGCGATGCTGATTAGTTCTCTTGCTGCGCTTACTTTGTGAGAGAATATTGCATATTTTGACAGTTGTGTATTGAGATTGGTGAGTAATTGCAAATTATAAGAAGTGTTAAATACGCGCGCGAAGTGCGCGCCTGTAATGCTAATATCTCAACTATTGATTTCTTGATAATGATACCTAATATTTTTAGGCATAAAATAATGAGATGAATCGATTGGTGTAAAGAAACACAGTTGTTTTAAAAATTTGTGAGAAATGCATAAACTTACTTATTTCAAAGTCGAGGGGTAACCTGAAGATATTAAATTGATTTCGATGAAATTTTACCCAGACTATATAGAGGTCCATAGTTTAGTATAACTTTGTAATATAACTTTTGAAGGGTATTACTAATTGATTTTCAAAAAAAATTTTTTTTCGTCCCATTCTAATATACATATATACATATACAAGGTCTTCAAAAAAAAAAGTCCGGAAGCGGTCGATTATCTCGAAAACAAAATATTTTTGAGAAAAATAGACAAAAATTGTAGGGTTTAAAAAGATCCATCTAGTGATCGCATCCGTTTCACCTTGGGTGGCATCGTTAAGATCAGAGAAAGATTATTTTAAATTTTTTTAATGGAACCCCCCATTTTTTATTGCGTACTCTTGTAGCTTATCTTGAGAGCTTTCCAAAATGCTATAATAAAATATTTTTCCATTAATC
>NW_012041667.1:0-402 GCF_000956235.1 Wasmannia auropunctata
ATAAGAGACAGACTTAATTAATTCTGATCTCACGTCTTCAAAGATTTATTTCTGACCGATTCATACAAATTTAAATATTTTTGTATGTATACGCGATTATCAATTATATTATGAGTAAGGAAAGGGGGGGGAAATAGTGTCATTTTAAATTTCTCCTTTTTCCTGCGTCTATTTTACCACTACTCGTTAATAAAAAGACAGTTCTCAAGCATCTAATCATCTTCTGAAAAAGCAGTAAAAATCAAATAAGTCAAATATAGCTAGCGGAGAAGTTTAAAATTTTGCATTCCTAAAATCAAATAAAACCTGGATCTTTTTTGATATTTGAAGTTATATTTTCTTAATTGCTGAATTGTTGAATGAGATCTAACCTATTTTATGTTATACGGTATCTTTTTCCTC
>NW_012041668.1:0-519 GCF_000956235.1 Wasmannia auropunctata
CGTGCGTGCGTGCGTGCGTGCTGCTGCTGCGTGCTGCTGCTGCGTGCTGCGTGCGTGCGTGCGTGCGTGCGTGCGTGCGTGCGTGCGTGCGTGCGTGCGTGCGTGCGTGCGTGCGTGCGTGCGTGCGTGCGTGCGTGCGTGCGTGCGTGCGTGCGTGCGTGCGTGCGTGCGTGCGTGCGTGCGTGCGTGCGTGCGTGCGTGCGTGCGTGCGTGCGTGCGTGCGTGCGTGCGTGTGTGTGTAATTAGTTATATATACACAATATATAAAGCATATCATGTTAAAACATTATTAGTGCTATTATTTAAATTTTTCAGGAAAAAAAACATTTTTGTAAAAACTATTGCTTTAAAAATTTTACAAAAAGTTATCGTGAACACCAAAGATAAAAGATATGAGCAATCAGACTCTGCACAAATTATTAATTAATTTTAATTTTTAAAAAATTGTGTTAAAATTATCAAAATTTTAAAACGTAAGTCCAATAACTTAATCAAGTGTTCTGAATTTAATAAGCTTTG
>NW_012041669.1:0-528 GCF_000956235.1 Wasmannia auropunctata
ATGTATATGAAAAAGTGTTCACGCATCTTCGGTCGTGTATCTAAATTTGGAATCTGGAGAAGCTGGTTATGCCGAAATAACGAAACAGTCGTTCCACGCAAAATTTTATTGCACACTAATTGTCAGTCGCGCGGTGAACCGCTATTCGAATAAGTCCCACGATTTACAGAAATCTACGACTTCCTTTTACAGTACCTGAATGATGTATTCGGGTATTGTTCTCGGGAATAATTTCTCGACTTATAAGTCTTCTTCGATGTCAACGCGAAGTTCGCGGAATAAACGGAGGGTGATTTCGCGACAGATCAGATATCCGATAATAAAATTGACAAGTTTCCTCTATAAAATGGTATTTTATTCATTTTGTTTGGTCTATTTGTTGCAAAGTAATAACTATTTAAGCCTTAAATACAATGAAAAGCACCGGTAATAGAAACAGGGAACAATGAATAATGGACCATTCAATCAGAGCTCAGAAATATTAATTCCATATATAACCTACATTAATACAAATTACTACTACAAAAA
>NW_012041670.1:0-2521 GCF_000956235.1 Wasmannia auropunctata
GTAAGAACACATCTGCGCCGATAATGTCAACTTTAATTGTAATGTGAATTTGTATGATGGCTGATAATGAGTAAGTAAGCCGAAACGTTCCAGCAATTTGTTAATTATTAAAAATTTTTTTCGTATTAATTAATCAACCAAAAAAGTTTTGCTCGTTTATTGGCCTAACTCTTTTCTATTTTATTGTTTTATACATACGAGCGGTAATTATTTTATAACTTGATAATATTTTATTTTCACAGTCCTAATATATTCAATAATTACATACTAGCGATTAATTAAAGGATATTGTCTCGGTGATTATTACTTATCATAATATTATTAATGTAATCATGTACACTTATTACAGCCTGACGATGGAAGTCAATTTTGGATATTTGAGCAGTTATAACTCCAAAAGAATAATTTATTATTTAGCCTGGTAATTATTGAAACTTTTAATAAAAAATTACATCATATCAAAATTTCAATCAATTTAACCGGAACCCATTTCCATAAGAAGTGTGTGAGGTCCATTATTAACAAATAAAATTAACATGCTAACAAGTAACGTTTCTTATTGGGCCACCTTCAATTTGACTCATGTAGTGTTTTTTATTTAATATTTGCAAAATAGAAAAACAAAAAAAATTATGTGCTGAGTGAACCAAAGTATCATTGTGAAGAATCGTATTTTTTTAGTGAAAATCAGAAAATTTGTAAATCTATATATAAGCCATAAATTAAGTAATCACCATTGTAGGGGAATGTGTATCACGATTGACATTCGTGTTTATCACGAGTGTCACTCGTGCTTGGTAATATTCGACCATTTCGACCGTATTTGCGTTCCCTTGTTTGTCGGAATCAGAACGACACGGTCGTTCGATTCTGTACGATGAGCCGTCAGCAGTCGTTCCCTAACCGCGCTGCGAATCGGCAGCAGCTGTAATAAACTTGCTTCAAGGTGCATCTTTGATTTATTTAATCCTGCACCATCAAATATTTAATTTTTTATTGAATACAAAGTATTTCATAGAAATTTTATACCAAATAAGTGGATATGCAAAACAGATATTTTATTATCATTTCAACCAAATTTTATTTTATTTTCAAATAGTACATTAATTTTTTGTCTTCTACAAAATCATTGTAACAATTGCAAAAAAAAGAACTTATAATTTTTCTGAATTTTTACGTCCAATGGATTCCTTATAGTAATGTCAACTATTATGTAGGTATTGTCTACTAATAATTTAAAATAATTTTATTTTTTTAGGTGAAAAAATCTTGTACAATAATACAATTAATTTTTTCCACTTCTGTAAACAATATATTGATTAAATGGCCAAAAAGTTGATTATTGTATTAAATTTTTTTCACTAAAAAAATAAAACTAAATTATATTATTAATACACAATACATACAAAATAATTGATACGTTATTATAAAAAAACTAATAAACGTAAAAATTCAGAAAAATGCTAAAAACGTCCATTTTCTTGCAGTTGTCCCAACGACCTTATGGAAGATAAAAAATTGATGTATGGATTAAAAATAAAATAAAATATCTGTTTTACTTATAAATAAATAATGGATATATCTATTATTTGGTATAAAATTTCTATAAAATACTTCAATAAAAAAAAAGTTGGTGGTATTTACTCAATTTATGGCTTATATGAAAATTTACAGATTTTCCGATTTTCACTGAAAAAATATGATTCATGATAATTTTGGTTCACTAAAAACATTATTCTTTTTTTTTGTGTTTCTATTGCAAATACATTATAAGTAAAAAATGCTACATGAGCCAAATTGAAGGCGGCCCAATGAGGATCATTATTTGTAAACAAAATACACCCCGTACTTACCCCTGATTACGGAATAAAACAAGATTTATACATGTACTATTTCACATAAATCTTCAATCTCAAACACCTCCACATCTTCTCCTGTTTACGAGGTGAAACGAGATCAATTATTATACTATTTCATAAGAGTTTTCGACTTTCCACGCGAAGCGCGAGGTCTACTTCCACATCCTTTTTCTGTTTATGGGACAAACGAGATCTATTATTGTATAGGGTTATCAATGGGGAATATGTTGAAAGTAAATGGTTATTACTTTGTAACAAATAGAGCAAACGAAATCAGTAAAACCTTATTTTATAAAAGAAATTTGTCAATTTTTATATTACCATACATGTATATGAAAAAGTGTTCACGCATCTTCGGTCGTGTATCTAAATTTGGAATCTGGAGAAGCTGGTTATGCCGAAATAACGAAACAGTCGTTCCACGCAAAATTTTATTGCACACTAATTGTCAGTCGCGCGGTGAACCGCTATTCGAATAAGTCCCACGATTTACAGAAATCTACGACTTCCTTTTACAGTACCTGAATGATGTATTCGGGTATTGTTCTCGGGAATAATTTCTCGACTTATAAGTCTTCTTCGATGTCAACGCGAAGTTCGCGGAATAAACGGAGGGTGATTTCGCGACAGATCAGATATCCGATAATAAAATTGACAAGTTT
>NW_012041671.1:0-332 GCF_000956235.1 Wasmannia auropunctata
TTTTATTTTATTTTAATTCAGGCACTCGTTTTAATTCTATTAACCTTCATTCTTAACATGATGAGTGTCTAAAATACCTTATAATTAGACATCTGGGATTAGACTTTTTTGTGCTTGCCTCCAATAAAACGCCACAAACACTCCGCTCTTGACTATCTTTTCGCTTATTTATTATTACTGTGAAGAAAAATAGCTTACAAAGTATATTTTCTTATTTTCTTATTAGCTAATAATAGCAATTTTACTTTTTCAAAATTACAACTTATCCGATATATTGAAAGCTTCAATCCGTTTCCTCTCAATTAAGCTTTGGAATATTTCAAAAATTTAAT
>NW_012041672.1:0-847 GCF_000956235.1 Wasmannia auropunctata
GTACTTGCCTATAAGATTCAGGAGTTGCTAATAACCACAAACTAGCAAGTAATTGTATCCTCGGTGGTATACAAGGTCTTCCTATATTATTACGTTTTACTAGCATTGGACTCAGCTTATTTTCCAATGAATGAAAATAGTTTGTAGTCATACGAAAATGTTCTTTAAACTGGCGTGCCGAGAACCTAGGTATTACGTTATTGACGTAATCTTCTATTCGGACTGCTTTTCTTCTTGTTCCTCTTAATCGAGAAACTTGCATAGGAAAAATCACAGAAAGGAATTCTTCCGCTTCACCTTCACTTTCATTTTCGCTTTCACTACTTAAATCCAGACCTAAAGCAGTCTTTAATATATTGTTACTTGCAGATTTTATAAACAAAAAGACTTCCATTTAATTGATATCTAAAATTAAAAGAATTCAATTAATCTAATTTAATTATTACAATTAAATCCTCTAAGGATTACAAGAGATCCGTTATTCTAACCTAGAATTAATACAGTACTCGACAATACAATTATTATAAGCTAACTGCTTTATTAACATAAGCAATTTCGTTAAAAATGATTCGTACAAATAAAAAATCTCGATTTTACAATAATAAATAATAAAATTTAAAAATATTCGATAAATACAATGATCAACACGGAGAACGAACGCCGGCACGAATATAATACAACGTGATTCGGCTTTATTTGACCATATAATGCGCATACAGAATAAAGCCGTTCTACACAAATCAACGTAAAAATGTGATTTTAATATAAATATAGAAGCTAATTAAAAATCAATCAAGCAATCAATTTGCGGTTAATTTTTTACACAATGTTCAACTTATCAGTATAC
>NW_012041673.1:0-1543 GCF_000956235.1 Wasmannia auropunctata
AAGGCACAAAGAGAGGATTGAAACAACAAAAGAAGCTTTGGACACATATAAAGAATTAATGGATTAAATTTTTGAAAAAATTATAATGTAAATTCAATATTTAAATTTAAATAATTACGTTATGAAAAAGTTCTTAAAATATTATATGTTATAATGAAAATTTCTGTGTTAATAATTACGAGTATAAGTGTTATTTATGTTAAATAAAAGTTTTTTTATTAATGATAAATATAATGATTTATTGACTTAATACATTTATTGATTTAATATAAGTTAAATAGTTATTTATTTAGTTATTTATTATATTGTTTATTTTTCTGTTACATATTGCAAATGGTTTTTATGAAATATTCAGCGAATTTTTTTCTTTTTGTTGTTCAATCCTCTCTTTGTGCCTTCTCTCTCTTGCTTTCTCTTTTTCTGCATCTTTTTTCTTTCTACTTTTGTCAAAATATTTTGTCCACATTTTCATTTGTTTTTTCATCTTATTTTTCTTTTTTTACTTTCATATAATTTTTTCAAAAATTTTTCAATTTATTTTTTATTTGCTTGGTAGTATATACATGTAACCTTTTTCTTTAAAAGATTCGGCAATCTTCTTCCATGTAACATTATTTCTGATTTTATCGTTTTTAAATAAATCATCGTTCTCTTTTCGTAATGAAAAGATAACACGTATTCTGTGAACAAATGTATGTTGATCTATGATCAATTTATGTTTCTTCTTTGAAATAAAATAGTTGCTAGATAATTCCGCTTTGCTACTCTTTTATTATCACAATTTTCAATTTCGTTATATTCTTCATTATTTTCTCTATTCTGGTCATTTTATCTGTTTCCTTCTTGAATATAATTTTCTATGTCATCAGTATCACCTAAACATATGTTATGGAGAACACAACAGGCCAAGATTGTTGCTGGTATTAAATCAACCCTGGACATATCTAAATATTTCAATCGTCTAAAGCGGCCTTTTAATAATGCTAAAGAACGTTCCACTGATTGTCTTGTCTTTGGCAAAATATCATTAAAATAATCCTCCATCTGTAATATACAAAAAATAGTACAAAAATATACTTAAAAAAATTAGTAATGCAATATATTACTAGTATCAATTAAAATTAAAATTCTTATAATTCATTTATTTCATAAAATGTAACACACCTGTGTCAAATGACCATTATCTTTATAAGCAGTCAAGCACCATCTAAGTACTGGATATGCTTTGTCTCCTACAATGAATTCTTCATTAGGAAAAAAGGAATCCTTATTTCTATGGATACTATGATAAAGATCAGAATTGTGGAAAACTCGAAGATCGCCAACAGAACCAGGATACCCGGCGTAACAGTCAGTAAAACGCAGATCTACATCACATACTGTTTGAAGTATAACAGCATAACGACACTTTCTTGTCAGGTAGCAATGAGCATCTATCTGTAATAAACATAAATTTTTATTTATTATATCTAATAATATTTAAATTAGATTAAAAATAGTAATAAATCTTACAGATGGTGCTGGAATTTCTATATATGAACCA
>NW_012041674.1:0-768 GCF_000956235.1 Wasmannia auropunctata
ACATCTGTTTACAATTAAATAAATTTATTAATAATTCTTAATTATTTACTTGTTCGTAATAATTATTAATTAATAATAATTGATAATATATATAATAATAAATAAATTAATTAATTTAATAATAATTTATAATTATAGATAAATTATACAATAGAATCATTATCTTTTATTAAGACATTGCATTACATATTTGATATTTATTCACAGTTTTTCTAAAATGTATATTTCTACCTTGTATAAATTCTTATGACAGATATTCTAACCCTCACTCTAGCTCACTAGATGCAGTGATTCACATCCATGTAATATTTGGGCGTTCCGAAATCCATCAAGAAAAAAAGTGTCGCAACCTAAATGACCACGACTGTACAACCTGTGGCTGTTGCTTCAAATCTCTCAGAAAAAGATGTGTTTCTCTCGACAGATGAAGAAGAAAAACTTGATGAAGATATTACAGTGTCTTTAAAGAAAAGTAAGATGGAAAAACAAATGGAAATGTGGACAAAATACTTTGACGGAAGTAGAAAGAAAAAAGATGCAGAAAAAGAGGAAGCAAGAGAGAGAAGGCACAAAGAGAGGATTGAACAACAAAAAGAAGCTTTGGACACATATAAAGAAATAATGGATAAATTTTTGAAAAAATTATAATGTAATTCAATATTTAAATTTAAATATTACGTTATGAAAAGTTCTTAAAATATTATATGTTATAATGAAAATTTCTGTGTTAATAATTACGAGTATAAGTGTTATTTATGTTAAATAAAA
>NW_012041675.1:0-496 GCF_000956235.1 Wasmannia auropunctata
CTTCTCGATTTATAAAAATAATATAATTTCATCTCCTTGTAATGTATATATTTGATAAACAATGAAAATAATAAATTAATTTATCCAAATATATTTTAATAATCAGATTAAAGTAAATTTATTTTCCAAATCAGTAAATATAACACTTAATATGCGCGGTAAATCTATTCGATCGTTGACAATTTTAAATAAAAATTGTCTTAAACTATATCTTGAACTGAAAAATTGTAGTATTATTAAGAATATAAAAATATTATTAAACACCAAAATGTGCTTTGTATACTTACCAACTCGTTTTTTCATCTTACTTGTTTAAAATAATTCTCAGACATTTCAGTTACTTATGTAATTGTTTAAATAAAAAAATTTTATATTATTAAATGAATAAAGAATTTTAAAAATCAGAACAAAGAGTAATGTCAAAAATACCTGTTTTTTTCGTTCATTTTGATGAACTTCAAATTTCAAACTTTTTTTATGCCAAATAGTATTATAT
>NW_012041676.1:0-5163 GCF_000956235.1 Wasmannia auropunctata
GATACTTTAAAATACTCTGTAATGATTTTAAGTTTAATGCATCTCTCCTACTCTAAACTCTTAAATTTTAGAGACATGTTTGCCATACTGAAAATTGCAATGTTTTATGGAATGCACGGCCATTGGGAAAATTTTTCTCAGGATGCGGTTTGCAGCGTCATAAAGTTTGAACCTTCCTCTTTAATTTAAAAAAAAATGCAAGTTGCTATGATTTTTTTTCGCAAAGTTACAGTATTTTAAAGTAAGTTCTTGTATTTTTCTCATGTATGGTCGGCATTACCCGATGTGCACTATAGGGAGGTTGGAAATCGGATTTTGCACATTGTGTGCATGCGGGCATGTGTAAAACATACATACATATACACACAGTGTGCAAAATTCGATTGCCAACCTTCCTATGATGCATATCGAGTAACGTCAATCATACATGAAAAAAATACAAGGATTACTTTAAAATTGTAACTTTGCGAAAAAAAATCGTAGCAGCTTGCATTTTTTTTCAACTTAAAGAGGAAGATTCAAACTTTATGACGTTGCAAACCGCATCTCCGAGAAAAATTTTTCCAAGGCTGTGAATTACATCAAATATTGCAACTTTCATTATAACAAACATGCCTCTCAGATTTAAGAGTTTAGAGTAGTAGGGATGCATTAAACTTAAAATCATTACAAAGTATCTTAAAGTATCTCTTAAAATGCCAAAATTATCTATTCTTTGATTTAGCACAGTGCCGCATTAAGTTCAACGGCTTAAAACTTCAAACATAAACATTTTATTTCTGTCCGGAAACTTTTCAAGGGATCTGTCACAGTATTGAGTAAGATTTAATTTCTTTTGAAACTTGACCCCTTCTTCTCTTTTAAATTTGTTTGTAATTTATTATTTATTAAATTTATTTTTATTTTTTTCAAATCTGAACAATTTAAAAAAAAGAATTTTTGGGAATCATAATACTTTAATTTTTAAAATACTTTTTATTTATTATATTTATATAATTGACGCACGAGAATATAAATAATGTATTATAATAGAGTAACGATGTGGTGCATGTCGCGCAACGGCGCGGCATTGTTTTCCAATGTGTTCACGAGTTATAAGTAACGTAGGAGCAAATGAGAGTATGGAAGAGGAGAGAGAATCACTAACAATGTCACAATTAGCTCCATAAAATGCACAATATATTTCAGATTAGATGTTAAGATTTAAAATAAAAATATATTTTACACAGAATATATATACTTCATAAATGGTGATTTTAAATGATAAACTGATTGAAACAGCGATTCGTTAGTGATCAACTCTAAATTTCAACTCTTTATCACACTTTTTATTATCGCAGTTTTCGAAAGTTCGAATACTTACGGTATCAAATTTCGACACGTTTTGGCGGTCAACGAGGTTTTGCTGACATGCAGAGTGTTGGAATAATAATTTTAAAAGCCACGCTTTAATATACTGTTGAAATAATAATAATAATTTTGAAAGCCGTGCTTTAATATACTACTAACAATAGCGACGAGCGCTGCTATCGTAACAAGACAGATGGCTCCGACACGGTGGTAGGTCGCGAGCAATCAGCGACGGATTTGAGCAGATCGTTTCCGGCAGTTCCAGAGTTAAAATAGCACGTGGCATTGCTCCGCAAAGTGATTTCATAAGTTTAAGAATAAATCTTTTTTTGTTCAGTGACCTCGGCAGATACCCGAGCTCCGACTTCTGTGATTTAAAGTATTTCTTTGTATTTCTCCGTTTAATTCACGCTTACTTCTGTTAATGCTATTTTTGCTACGCAACGAAAGTACTTACAATAAAAGTGTTAAATATACTTGAGCACGTGTTCGCCTGATTTTATCTCTACCAACACAGAGATCTCGCTAATTATTGGATTGTCGTTCTCTTTATTTTACCTATTTATAATTATGTTTTCTGAACTTGATAAAGAAAATTAAAAAATTTTCAATTCACCATGGAAGCCGAGAATGAACGATGCATTAGCTTTTTAGATTTATCATTAACAACAAGATATTGATTGATTGGTATCATAAAGAAACTTTCTCAGGAAGATATCTATCTTTTTTCTCGGAGCACCCTATGTGTCATAAGATAGAAACTATTTTCAGCTTATTAGATAAAGCCATTAAACTATTACATCCTACTTTCCACCAAAAAAATTTACAGTTTGTTGTATCGACACTATTAAATAACGGATATCTTCTTGAATTAATCTTCAATCAAATAAATGATAGACTGCAAGCATTATTTACAATCCGAAAAAATAATATTAATTTGGTGGACAATACGATGAGTAGTAGGAGGAAAATTATTGCTTTCCCGTATATAAAAAAGGCATCAGAAATAGTTACGTCATCCATAGACAAAAATCAATTCATGATCGGTTACAAGTGTTTAAATAGTTTAAACCGCCTCATAAGAAGACACAAAGATAAAGATGATCGTGAATTGAGCAATAATGTAGTTTATAAAATACAATGTAAGAATTGCGATGCCTCATATGTAAGCCAAACAAAAAGACAAATAAGAACGCGGGTTAGTGATCATAAGAAAAATATTATGTCAAACATCTCAAGACACTCAGTCATCACAAATCACATGCTAAAGTTTAATCATACGTTCGATTGGGACGGTGTGATCATTCTTGATCACAAGCCGAATTACCATAAAAGACTTACGTCTGAAATGATTCACATTAAGTCCCAAAAAAATGGTATCAACGCAAATAAAGATACAGCGCTATTAGATAACGCTTACTTTAATTTATTAGAGAAAATATCAAACGGGCAATTTTTAAACTATAATAGTATGAGTCCTTGAGAATATTTATAATAACACCATCTACACGTGTACTTGTACAGTTCGTTAAATTGTTATACTCATTATGTCACGAAACATCGACTAGAACACACTTGGCATTGTATAGATCGAACACCATCGTGCGGAACTGTAAGTTTTTGCATTTTAGTGAAGCTTAAATTGGTTTTTTATATAAAAATAGATTTAGCCTAATAGCTATAACGAGGTATTTTCTGATGTTTTTATATAAGGAATAAGTACAGTTTAACATCTTGAATAATTATTCATCAGATGTAATGGCTTCCCATTATTCCGACCGCATAGCATTTTTGCTCGACGCGATTATTAACATATCTCTCAACATTGTATTGATCGAAAAGCAATTCCCATGGTTGTATATGAGAATCATTTGGATTCCACTATGGATTTAATCTGTCACACAAGAAATTCTCAACTGCGTTTTATTTTATGATCAATGACTGCGCGTGCTGTACTGATAATTTTAATCTGTCATGCGGTTTTTTTTTCGACAGCGTTATTTTAGAAGTATTGCCGACGTGTGTCATATTTTATAATGTGTATTAATTTATTAATTGTGTTTATGTCTAATGCAATTGAAAAAGGCCTAGTCAGGCTGAAACTAGTATCGTGATACATTGCTTTGAATGAATAAATTATTGATTATCCATTAATTTTATTTGCTCGTCTTTGGCCCATTAATTCTTGTGTTATTATTATATTGAGCTGAACTTTATTATTAATTTAAAAAATTTTGTTCAGTTTAACGATAAATTATATTAATTGCTAATAAATATCAGTAATTAGTGTTAATGCTTTTAGAAATTCAAAAAGTGCTTAAATTTTGAACACAATAAGAAATAATAATATCGTGAGTGTTTCGTCGTTCGCGAATATTGATTAAAATTGACTATTTAATAGTGACTGTTTAATGGAAATAGTTTTCAAACGATTTTGTCCGGATTGCGTAAAATTTTGAACATATTATTAATAAAATAATACGAGAGAATCGCAAAAAGCATTAGCTTTCGTCGTCGACCTAATTCACTGATTAATTTAGTTGTTAAATTACATGGGATGGCTGATAAGTAACACGCGCGTAACGTGAACTTGTAGCCGCAATCTTTAACCACAACTCTGGTAAGTTCCATTCCTTTCCTTACAGTGATTGTGAATCAGTGCGTGTTAACATGGCATTGTGTGATGGGGATATAACAACAAAGTTCAAACAATACACAATGACTTAATTTAAAAGTACTGAAAAAATAATGCCAACTGAGAGAGAGAGAGAGAGAGAGAGAGAAAATTAAATTATTACTATTTAAATACTGTATATGAAAAGTTTTTAAATATTTATAATAAAATCCCAACAAAACATCAGAAATGATCGTTAAGAAAAATATTAATTAGTTACATATTTATTATTTTACGCGCAACATATCACACGTCTGGTGAATTGAATAGTAACATTATCTCTATCAATTCTCATTTAACTTTGTCATGTTCTCGATTATACGTCATGAAAAAGGTAAATCATCTGTGAAAGCATTTATTCGCTCTTTATTATTCATCCTTCATACTTGATAGAATATATAATATATTTATTGTATACGCATTTATATAATAATTGATTTATCACTTTGTACGTTCTCGTTATTTGTTGTATCGTTATGTAATGTATTTATTGTGTTTTCTATATATTTATTTACTTGGATTATTATGTAGATTATGTATTGACTAGTATCTTATTAGCATTTTAACATACAAATAATAGCATATTTAAATAAATATAAATTTTGAAGAATAATTATTGTTAAAAATTCTATAAAGTAAAAATATCGACGTCCTACTAGAGTTTTATTGTTTAACTTATATTGATAAAGTGATTTTAACTGTTGTATACAAATAAAGTTAATCCTTTTCTAAATTTTAAATTACTAATTATTAAAAAAAGTTAAATCTAATAATGGATGTTTCGTGGCTTTATTTACTTTTTAAACATTTATGTCTGCAGAAGAAAGTAAAATTGCATAATTTTAATAGAGAAAATAAATGTTTTAATTTTTGCAATTTAAATTATTGATTTATTAAAAAATTATAAAGCAACTTCTCGATTTATAAAAATAATATAATTTCATCTCCTTGTAATGTATATATTTGATAAACAATGAAAATAATAAATTAATTTATCCAAATATATTTTAATAATCAGATTAAAGTAAATTTATTTTCCAAATCAGTAAATATAACACTTAATATGCGCGGTAAATCTATTCGATCGTTGACAATTTTAAATAAAAATTGTCTTAAACTATATCTTGAACTGAAAAATT
>NW_012041677.1:0-633 GCF_000956235.1 Wasmannia auropunctata
ATTTGCCTGTTGAGGATAACGCGACGGATCGCTACGACATATCCATCCGGACGAGACAGCATAATTGGAATCGAACTTCACGGTAAGTTCGTTCAATTAAACAAATATATTACACATTACACTATTTAAAAATATAGAAATTATAGTAAGAATAAAAAAATAAGAAATTAAAATAATTGTACAACAAATTAATAATATAAAAATTTTTGTCACATTAAACTCATCGCAATATTTATTTTATCTAATAATTTTATAATTTAATAATTTTATTGTATAAAGAAAATTTAATATAAAATGAAAAATTTTTGAAATTTAAAAATTGTATATTTGTAGATATAAAAAAAAATCTGTCTATAAATTTATGATGTCAAAACATTCATGTGCAATGTGGTTCCAAGAAAGTATGAGTTTGAGACTTTTGTCATCTTAAAACCTCGAGTCAAGTATTGGAAAAGTCAGAAAATCTAATACTTCAGTGTAACACTTCACACATTGTGCAAAATCGTAAATTCGCATTGTGCAGAGATGATGCTTCGAAATTTAGAAAAATATCTTGAGACATCTCGATAATGTACAGCATGAGAAATTTTTCAATGGCAGCGCAAGACTGTGCAAATGGTATCGTCAAACACT
>NW_012041678.1:0-653 GCF_000956235.1 Wasmannia auropunctata
CACACAAGCGGAATCGCGTGCACGTACACAGCGCGTATATGTACACGCGAGGGCCTACGGCGGCGGGCTTGTGCAAACTGGGTCACACGATGACGCTTACAGACATGAGCCTAAATCCCCCGGCGACGAGGGGTCAGTCCGGGTTCGTTGGCCTTGAATCCGCGGGTGAGTGTTAAATGGCAGAGGACACGGCGCGGCGCGCGAACCTCGCAGGATCTTCCCGCGCGCCGAGGGCTCTCTTCCTGCGCGCGTTTTTACGGCACGGCGACGCCGTGAATGCTTAAACGGCTCATTTACATCGGGGCCCTTTCCGCTAATTTGCGCGCTCCTTCATCAGCACGAGAGAGAGAGAGAGAGAGAGAGAGAGAGAGAGAGAGACCCCGCGATTTATTCGCGCGGCGGATTCTGCGAAGGCGAAATTTGCGACGACCCGCGGTGACCTCGGCGATCGCGCGAGGCCCGTCGTGGTGGATCGTCGCTTCATGCGGCTTTACCGCGGGGTAACCCCTGAAGAGATGTAACTGGACGCGGAGGAAATTAATTTCCAGATCGACTAATCCATGCGCTCGTGTATTGAACTCCGTGGGGGTCTACCGTGTACCGTCTTGGCGCTGCGTGAAACTGCAGCCCGCAGTAAAGTCGGCATCATCAGG
>NW_012041679.1:0-623 GCF_000956235.1 Wasmannia auropunctata
AGAGAATGGAGATCCTATCCATTAAAGTCTTGGTTCCCTCGCTTCGTCCAATCTTTCGTGCCACGGCGAATCGTAACGCGATAAGCCGTATATATGTATCGCGGGAAAACTGGAAATATTCAGAGCAAAGAAAACTGTGCTCTTTACACCTCGAGATAAAATTCAGAAAAATGCATTTGATACACATTCCTTGGTACTTTTCAAGTATTCGATCAATTTCGATCAATTTCGATCAATTTAAAAGAAGGGAGGGGAGAGAGAGATTTTTCAACAAGATAAATAAAAATGAAGTAAAATAAATATCACGACAGAACCGAACGGTTGCTCCGTCTGTTTTCTATCGCATTCACTCACGTCGTAAGAGAATGTGCGAGGCTCGTTCATCCGCCAGGTGCATATAGTGCTCGTCGTCTCGGGCCAACGAATGACGATGCACAAAGTCGGCTGGGGCCGTGGCGCACGTCAACGCGGATAGTTATTAACGGGCCGCGCAGCGCGACGACGCGATATTCTCGGGAGTTCGCCTCTCGTCGGTCGGAACCAAAAGTTTATCCCAACTTCGGAAACTTCTCGAGAGAAGGGCTGCCGGATAACTCTCTTCCTCTCTCTCTCTCCTTCCTTTC
>NW_012041680.1:0-366 GCF_000956235.1 Wasmannia auropunctata
TATCAGTTATACAATCAAGAATAAGAATCGCAATAATTTGCAATAATTCGAAATTATGGGTGATTTTGTTTATACAAATAAACAAACATTGAAAAATAGCAATTTTTCTGGAGAAAATTCATTATCTCCGAAAGTTCTCAGAGTTTTCACGCAAAGATCTTTCCTCAAGGGTTTTTGGAATCGCTGATTACGAATCCGTGGTCAGATTTCTAAAATTCATTAAAATTTCATAAAATTTGCATCGTTTTTCGAATTCGGGTTTGCCATATTGAATCCGCCATTTTGAATTTTTAAATTTTGACCTCAAATTTGTAATCAGCAACCTCGAAAACTCTCGAGTATCAATTTTCGAGTCAATCGTAGGTA
>NW_012041681.1:0-1807 GCF_000956235.1 Wasmannia auropunctata
AAAAAAATAGCTCGCCCCATTACATTTTATGTTTATTTCAATCCTGTAAAAGCGATTTTAATTCCGTTCAGTATTTTTGAAGTTATCGTTCCAACTGCAAATGTCGGTATTCCAGCATCGCCTTAATAGGTTCTTCTAATAATACATAAAGATATAAATATAAAACAAGCCAAACGTTTCGATCTTTAATGTGGTCCTCTTCAGTGGTTGATACAAATATTAATTATAAATTAAAAACGAATTCAAAAAAATATTTCTTTATACATAATAAGATTTTGTCGACCGTTAAAAGAATATACAATTTGGTTCTTTTAATAATGTACATAAAGATTCCATCCATCCATCCATTAATAAAAAAATCCGTGTTATGTTGAAGTTGTGGCTAAGTCGAATTCATTGTTGCCTCTTTTCCGCGATGGCAATTGGTTGTTCTAAGCTCGGCGTTAGTTCACGAGCGCATTTTAGCGTTACAGCCAAAAGGCCTTTATGTCCTCTCTCGGATCCTCCCTAGTATTGAGGTTGATGTAATTGTAAATTATAGTAAGAAGTGTTAAATAGCGCCCGCGCAGCGCGCGTTTGTTTTAACCTGACATAAACATTTCATTAGTGTAAAAGTTCTGTAGCTCATATGTACAAAATGCGTGCGTTTAACACCACAATATACATGAACGAATAATACAAAGTCTTTTGAGCTACGATTGAAAGTGTAGAAAAAAAGAAATCCACTAAACTGTAATTTGTGGTAACTCGTACGCTCGGCTGAGGTAAAGACAGCAAAAATTACGTTTGGCAATAGTGCCGGATTTTCCAAGAGATGGCACTTCAATAAGTTAGATAAGGACATTCCACGTGTTTGAGTGAGACAGAAGATATTGTAAGAAGTTCATTTAGAAATACCACTGACACTGAAGAGTCTGCTTTATCGACCTCGTACAAATTTTTCCTTCCAGCATCGCCTTAAAGTTACTCGAATTGTAATATTGACAAGAATACCTAGTCAAGCTCGTTAGTCCTCTTTCTTATTATTTATGACTAAAATAAGTTTTTAGTTAGATTTTAAATTTATATTGATAATTATTATTAAATATAATAATTATAAATATTAAAACTTGAAACTCTCTAAATTAGTCTACATATAGAGTAAGTTTTTCTTTATATTACTTATTTTTATAAAAAGTTAAATTGAATTTGTTTTTAAACATTAACATTATTCCAATATTAGTACTGAAAATCTATAGTATATATGCAGTGTAAATTATAGATTTTCAATACTGGTAGTGACTATCGGAATAGCCTAAGCTAAGAGATACAGAGTACAAAATATTTTTCAAAAAATAAATAAAAAATATATCATAAAATAAGAAAAAGTATTAAAAAAATAACGATAAATAACGGCAAATTCCTTATTGTTACAAGTAAAAATATAATGACGTTACCAATTTAAAAAAATAACAATTGTTACTGACATAAAATAATGAAAATGGTATCGATGTTACAAATAACGTGTTACTTCCCAATCCTGTGTATAATTTTTCAGATGAACCTCCTGTCTTTCTTTCTCTCGCAATACTTCTGATATATACAAGGTCCCATTTTAATCGATCATCTAAAATATCTCTTGAACAGTGCATTTTAGGGAAAAATGTTTCAGACAAAAGGTTTGGGATTTCGAGGGGGACATAAGATGATAACATTGGTTTGACCCTGAGCGGCGTCGTCAAGGTCACTTTGAATTTTTTAAATGGAACCCCCCATTTTTCATTACATATTCTTGTAGCACACCTCGAGAGCTTTCCAAAACACATAG
>NW_012041682.1:0-1129 GCF_000956235.1 Wasmannia auropunctata
TAAATCTCTCTCTCAATGTGAAAGTTTACGCCTCCGTAATTCTCACTTGATGACTAAATAAAATATAAAGCGCCTCTTAAACGGGCGAAAGGGCAGATAGTCGGCGTGAATTAATATTATCTGGCGGTACCGTCGAATGGAGAACACACTCGACACGGTTCCGCGACTTTTTCGCGCGCGGCCAGCCGCGCGACGCGCGACCAAGGCGACTCACATATAAATAATATCGCGCGTATAAATTTATCCGCGATCTATAACATCGCACCGACCGACTCCCTCCCCATCCCCTTATCACCCCGTGCCGCTACGAACGGTCCAGAAACGCGCGGGGAACGGTCCGATCGCTCGTCGCCGGCTGACGATCGTCGAGATTCGAAATTTGCCAGGCGGCGGCGTTCTCCCGACGGCGTAACAATGTTGACGTACGGATCAACCTCCCGTGCAATGCGCGCGCCACGCCGGTGCAACAATGCGCCGGTAAATTCATCGTCGAGTTATCTCTCCGAGTGACCGAGCTCCGAACGAGCCATCGACCGTCGTCGTCGTCGTCGCGCGCGCGCGCAATCGATCGGATCGAGCAAATCGAGCAACAGAGAGAAAGCGAGAGAGAGAGAGAGAGAGAGAGAGAGAGAACGGGCGGTGGAGAGGGAGAGAGCGAAAACGACAGACACGCGAAGAGAGGCAGCCCGAGCCCCGACGGCAATCTGATGGTAGCTTTGTGACGGTAATGGCTTCAACCCCTGGCCTCCAACCCCCGCGGGGCCTGCACCCCTTCTCGTTTACCGATGAACACGCGGAGACACAAACACCGACGCGGCGCGGGGCCGCCGCCGCGTGCATGTGTGTCACCACCCGTGTGCTGCAGCCTCACGTCGAATCTGTGACTGCGGCGCGCAAATACGCGCGCGTAGGCAAATGCGACGGTAAATTGGCATGTGCTCCGCGCGCGCGGCATGGTCGGCCGGAAATATTCCATTAATTACAGGTACAAAAGTGCGTTACGAAAATATCGTTTGCGGATTAAGCGGCGCATTTTACGCTGATGACAAAGCGCGCGACGCCATCGGAGGCAAATTGATTCTTATCTATCGTTTGGTTTTCTCTAACGCAGCAACACGTTAAAAAAAAA
>NW_012041683.1:0-2801 GCF_000956235.1 Wasmannia auropunctata
AGAAAAACGACGGAAAGAACGAGATATTAAATTGGATGAACTTTTAAAAAAAAAAACCGAAACTGTGCAATTAAAAAAACGTCAACTACAAATACAAGAGAAAGCGTTAGAAACAAAACAAAATTTTGCTGCGACCAAATTGCGGTCTAAAGAACGTCGGCACAAAGAAGTAATTGCGTTAGAAAAAGAAAAATGCAAATTATTACGTAGATATACTGTTGATAGACAAGGAAAACATTGAAGAATATACTGAGTCGGAATAATAACAGTTAAAATTAGAATGGAAAGAGTCATATTTAAAAGACTTATAAATGATATTTTTTTATAAATTCCATGTTATGATATATTTTACTAATTATTAATATAGAATAATACGCTGTTAATTTAAGAGACAAGTATACTCAATTAACTAGTCATTTTTAATATGTGATGACATGATTGCAATCAAACGAGTACAAAGTCAAACATGGAATTAATATGTTACTATGTGTTACTATGCAGATTAACTAGTTTGAATAACATTAGATTGTAGTTAAATATTATTATATTCAGAAAAGAGAATGTAATATAAATTTTTACTTTTTCAATAAAAAAATAATATACAAAGAATGTATGTACAAGTATTGTCTTTAATCCAACTTATGTTTAAATCAATTGAGTTATAATTCTTCTTATTCGCTGAGATCGCAAATTCAGAAATATGTCATATACTTTACATATCAGGGAATAGTTTTTTAAACAATTGCATTTTACGATCTTCACGAATATTATTAATATTTTTGTAATCATAATCTTCCAAGATTATATCGTCATTTTCTTCATATACTTCACAGCTATCGTTTTCTGTAATACAATAATTATGTAAAATACATGCAGCTATAACCGTATTTGTAATAAATTCCATATTTCTATATTCAGAAAAGAATTTTATTCGACGAAATCTTCCTTTTAATAAACCAAATGCTTTTTCAACTGCAATCCGAGTAGACGAATGTAATTCATTAAATTCTTCTTGTTGAGGTGTTAAGTGACCATTGTCTTTAAATGGTGGAACAAGCTATGATAATGATGGATATGCAGAATCACCAACCAAAAATGTACTCTTAGGAAATAGTACTTCCTTATCCTCATTCGCTATTTCGTACAATGGCGATCTCCTCAATACCCGAGCATCGTGAAATGATCCTGGTTCGCCGCAATATATGTTTGTAAATCGCATATTGGAATCGACAACAGCTTGTAAATGAATGGAAAAAAATTTTTTGCGATTGCAGTATTTCTTGATTTTTGACGATGGTTTTTGAATTCGGATGTGGGTGCAATCAATTGCTCCTAAAACGTTTGGAATCTTTTTCTTTAAAAAAAACCCTGCGCACACTGTTGAAATATTCTGTTGCGGCCATCAATCATTTCATCTAATTTAGTCAAAATCCAAGTCATTACACGACGCACAATTCGGAAAACGGATGAGATTGAAATATCGAAACGATCTGATATGGTTCTCAGTGGTTCTGTATTTGCCATAAACCAAAGGAAGATGTATATACTAAGCTTTCCTGAAATTGGTCTCATTCCGTACAAATTACTTGGCATGAATTCAGATGTTTCAAATTCATCTACAACAGAATAATACAATGACATTAATGGCAAAATATAATCATATATATAATAATAATATATATAATTTATAATCTGCAATATAAATTTAAAATAGAGCAATTGAACATAGTTACTGAACAGAAAAAATTTCATACTATATATTATTTGTTACAGTTAATCACAAATTTCAATATAAAAGTTAATACATTATTAAGTTAATACATTACCAATAAGTTTAAGAGCTGTTTGTCGTGATAATCGCAAGTTTTCTTTAAATTCTTGTTCGGTCCAACATTCTATAAGTTCAATATAATTTTCCACACGATGCCGTTTACGCGCATAAAGTAAATATCGCATTAGTGGAAAATATAAATGATGAAAAATGCATCGTCATTATCGTCATTGCATATTAAATTGTCATCATCTGTAGTACTGTCTGCTTCGCAGCAAGTGCTATCAGAACTGGAGCTACTGCTAGACTGTGTTGGTATTTCCATAATACAAGCCACAACCTTTCGTTTCAACATCTACAATAAATATGCAAAAATTAATAAAAAAATATATATTATTCATTTGTAATTTTGCCTTTATTTGTATCCGTACGTTAGCAATCTGTAATAATAACTTTGTAACTAAGTATAACACGCAGTTAAAATCAACTTTAATCATGTGTACTTGATTTTATTAAATAATGTTATTTTGTAATTTAAATTATTGTTAATTTGCACACTACGTACTTACGCGCTAACTCCCAGAGCCTTTTCTGTTTAATTTTTACTTTAATTTAATCACTGGAAGTTTCTACATATCGTATTTTATTATATTAAAACACATTTACTTTCACATACGAATAATAATGCAAAAATTTCCAATCGATTATAATCAATCATAATTGCGTGTTGTGAGAATTTTGCAATCAACAGGTGCGAGAATGATACATACTTTGCAATGTGGCATGCTTTAAGTTACGAGTCGCCTTGAACTGACTGATTCGAAATTTCTCTTCAGCATGTTTGCACTGTTGTTCCTTTTGCAATCGCAACACTCTCACGTAAAGTCACCATTTAAGAGGATTTAAAATAGGAAATTTGAATAAATTCAATGTTGTGCCTGGTCAAGGAGAAATGGTTGCACGTTGTATAAGATCCACAGCTTGTACCTTGCAATAATCAGACTGCAGAAGAGCGTTGAACAGAGAAGAT
>NW_012041684.1:0-824 GCF_000956235.1 Wasmannia auropunctata
GTGACATATTGTTTTACCTCTTTTTATTATTTAGTATACTTCTGCTATTCACTTTTTTCCTGCAATTCTCAGTTTTATAACAGTAATTGTAATAAATGTTGTAAATATTTGTTCATATAATCTGTTTGGCAGATGCGGTATGGAACAAGCATTCAACGCTGGCACTTCTAAGCTTGTATGAAGCAAACATGCACCTGTTAGATAATCCAAAAAAAAAACTAAAATATGGGCCAATATATCAGATGGCTTGAAAGATTTTGATATTCAGGTGATATTTCTTTTATACGTTATTTTTTTTAGTAAATATTGGCCTTTTTCGTCAAAATAAATATTGTACTTCTTGAAAAAAAAAGACAGAATTATACATAATTATTTGTACAAAATTTACGTTTTTTCAAATAGGTGTCCGCTGATCAAGTCAGATGGAAAATCAATGTTCTTATAAAAAAATATAAAGAGTGTGTGGACAATAACACAAAATCAGGAAGAGGATTAATGACGTTCGAATATTTCGAACAAATGGACGAAATTTTGGCAGAGGACAAAGAAGCTTGTGCTGTCTATACTAAGTCATCTAGCCTTCTAAAAGAAAATAAAATTGCTCAACCTGTAAAACGTAAAAATTCCGAACAAATAAAATCAGAAATTGAAAGCTTTGATAGTGAAAGCAGTGATAATCGGAAAGCAATTCCTGAAAGTACAAAAAGAACTCGTCCATTGCATGGAACAGGATCGCATAATGCTAAAGTAAAGGTTCAATTGGAAAAACAATGGCTTGAGCATTTACAACAAGAAGAAAAACGACGGAAAGAACGAGATATTAA
>NW_012041685.1:0-1067 GCF_000956235.1 Wasmannia auropunctata
CAGACGTGTGCTCTTCCGATCTCTAAGTATCTAAATAAAGCAGGAAAATGTGAATTATCTGATCCTGTTCTTGAGACTAAAAATAATAAAAACAAATCATTGGCGAGCTGTCTTTGGATGATTGGTTTACGATTCATGAATAATAGGGAATGTGGAGCTCTTGAAGCTGCCGATACATTGCTAGGTATTCCTTTATGTAGTACTGATCAAAATACGACTATTCGTTGATTGGATGTTAATCAGATACGACATAGAAAAGTTAAAAGTTATCAAGAAATTCAAACTCTTCTTGAAGATTCTACCAATATATTTTGTCCATCTGTTATAGATAATTATTATCCAAATAGACCGAAGAAATTTGAATCGATGTCTTTATATAGGGAGCTTTCCAATAGGAAACACAGACAGCACTGTGTCACACAGTGTACAATTTAAAGTGTTCCAACAACGACACTGTGTTACACTACTTGACACAGCGGAAAGGTGAGTTACCGAGCAGCGTGTTTCAGAAGTACCAACTGTACGAAACAAAAATCGAGTTTTGTAGTGGTATTTGATATTTGATATTTTTATGCGAAAGCTAACAAACGTTACATTAACCTCCTACATAAATAATTATTATAATGGAGAGCGACAGAAGTAAGATTTTTTTATAACAATTCCTTGCTGTCAAGAACTGTAAGTTAATAAATTGTGTGATCATTACTCAATATCATTTTTATATAATTTATAGGCCATGAAGATACAAGAACATTTAACTTTTGGTTTAAAATAAATGATAACGAACCATTCCAAGTGTCAGGTTTGAAAACCAGTATTTACGTACGTCTAAAAAGTAAGTAATAAAAAACTATAATATACAAATATTGATAATATGATATTGAAAATATTAAATAGAATATTCGATGTAATTGTGTTATTATTTATACAGATTTTGACAATGAAGCTTACAATTTTGTTTTAAAAGAAACAAAAGAAAAACAAAAAATTCATATTTTGTGGAAATCGATAGATGACGTAGATTAGTGAGTAATAATTGATGATGAATTTTCTTATAATGTAAATTT
>NW_012041686.1:0-358 GCF_000956235.1 Wasmannia auropunctata
AACTCTTTCTAAAACCTATCAGGAACTATAAAACTCTTCGAGAACTATATAGAAATTCATCAGTAAAATTCATTTTTTTGAAATTTTTGGTGCCACGGGAAATTGACACCTCATATTTTCAAAGTGCTATTTTTTAACTAATTTAGTGGAACTATTGTTATAACGTATCAGGAACTGTAGAACTATTGCGGGTGCAAATGGAATTTGCATAAAAACCTGCGGTGCAGAAAGATGAGGTGCTAACTTCACACACGCTGCCATAGTGATAGCAAACGATTAAATATTAATATACACATTGGCGCGCGCGCGCGCGCACGCACACACACACACACACACACACACACACACACACACACAC
>NW_012041687.1:0-1120 GCF_000956235.1 Wasmannia auropunctata
TTTACTTGCTATTATTATTTACTATAATTCGATCTTCTTTGTAATGATCAGAAATAAGTCTATATTTATCCTCAACGACATTAGAATTTTGATTAATAAAAGATACTTTTTTCTTTCAGAAAATATTCAAAAATTGTTGGCACTGCATTTGGTTTTAATTTTATTTAATATCCATTTTCTATTCCCACATTTCGGGATAAAATGTATACATGAAAATAACATGAAAAAAAAACAAAAGTAAATAAAAATATTATTGCAAATATTATATTATTTGATTTGAATTCACATATAATGATACATAATTGAAAAGATTACGACAAAAAGAAAAAGAATTAAATTCATAATCAATGTTGATTACATATTTTAATTAATCTGTATATTTTATCTGTGTATTTTTATACATTACATCAGTTTTTAACTTTAATATTGTAAATACAATATTTATGAAATAATTATGAGATAATAATTTTACCTCACATAAAGATGAATTTTTTGATGACGTCCAATTTTTTTATACTTGCTATTTATATTATTTATCCGTTTTATTCTGCGTTCTGTGGCTCTTGGAAGTATTTTCATAACATATCCTTTTTTTAATGAATTGTTACAGAATGATACAGTACATCCAACCATATTTCTAATGTGTCTAGTGTGCAAACGATGTGTGACGGACGGCCACCATAGTACATAGCGTTACCACGAGAGGGCCACCACGAGACTCGATTCTCGTAAGAGAAAAATGACGTGGATTCCTATAAAAAGGCGTGCGGTAAGTGAAACTTTACGCTAGTCTTGTTTGAATATAATTAATAGAATAAAAATTTCACGCTGAGAAGTAAACGAATTGAACACCTGATCGAATAAAAAATTATGTTTTACGTTCGGTCTCGGGGACCGGCTCTTTTCATTGCTTGATATAAATGCTTCAGGAAAAGTAATGGAATTACTTTCTACTGAAATATTATACAGTTGCCTGTAAAAAATAAAAGTTTTATTTAGATACTCAGAAATAAAATAAAAATATTTTAACAGTTACTTACGGTTATTTTTTCCGCTTTTTTATTTGTTAACGGGCGATCTCGACAGAATACACGAATTCCACAAGTGCTGTTGAGATCGG
>NW_012041688.1:0-1629 GCF_000956235.1 Wasmannia auropunctata
ATAACATATTCCTGCTTATAATTGCTTCGTTTATTAATACCGTCCTTCGTACGAGTCGGCGAAGCAGTCCTTTAAGCCGTCGAGGTCGATCCCTGAATGCATCATCCACGAACTACAGATCGATATAGGTATTACGGTTGCTCTAGCTCGTCATTATGCATCATTTACTTGACTCGCACGACTTATCACAAAGCCAACGTTATATCGGAGATCTCGCATTTGCTCGACGAATCGTCGCTTTTTTCTATTCCAACTCAAAAAACGTTCTTCCGTTTTCGAAATTTATCATCCATTTAGCAACATCATCAGCGAACATTCGACCGGAAGCTACGCGTTGTGCAACATAAACAATTAATGTACTTTTTACCTCCTCTCTCCCCTCTCTCTCTCTCTCTCTCTCTCTCTCTCTCTCTCTCACTCTGTTTCTGTTGACTTTCTCTCTTTCTCTCTGTTCCTCTCTTACCCTTTTGACTCTTGCCCATCACCTAGGCATCCACGCATGCACTCGTGTTGCGAAACGTTGTGTGAATGAGCCAAGAGCGTTTTCCGTGAATTAATTGTCTGGGCAACCTGAATTTTTCGATGCGGTCAGCTCAACGAATTAATTAATTAAATTGTTCTTGAATATTCAGGACCACATTGACGTGTAGCATAATTCCAGATATTTTAGGCATCGCTAATTAAACAATATCGGATGACATCACACTTTAATATTGACGTGGGGAAGACTGAATTTTACATTATGGAAGCATTATTAATATTTCATAAAGACCGCAGAATAATGACAGTGTATAGGCAATACACTTTTCATTGTTATTCGATATTTTAATTGTGTATGTCGTCCGTTTCTTGTCCAAGACTACTTTTATTATGCACCTTTTACATTTACGCGTGTAGAAGGGAGTTAAATTAAAATTTTAAAAGAGAGTTTCGTTTCTCTTTCTGCTCTTCTTTTGTTAGTACGAGAAATTTATGAATTTTTTTTACAATTCGGGGAAAAATATAAGAGAAGTAAAATTCGAATATGTATGTAATGTTACACGTTCAGAGACGCGTACAATATGCGTCTCTGGTCAGTAACAGTACACTTTATGGTACGTGCTTTTTTGGTCACACTCGCCACGAAACAGTACATAGAGGAATTAGCGCTGTACTGCACAGTGGACATACATATAGCTATACTATACTGCATTACACGGAAGTCTCTCGGTATGACAACTGGCTTAACGCTCTCGGCTTGGGTGTATGCACCTCGTATACGCGCGGTTCAAAATATACAAGCAGGCAACGCGCTGTAGTATCATCCGCGGATCGCGCGACGCACCGCAGTGGCTCTCGCAATCGGTAACGAATGCTCACGTGGCGCCTGATGCTGAACAATGGCGCGGCCACGGCGACGATCCAGCGTAACATCCCGTGCTCTACGATTGTACCGCATCGTTCTCGCATTGTTACCATCGAGACACGATAATGGCATTGGCGCGCAACGCAACGGCCGATCCTGCGACAGTGCGCCCCTTCCGTCGATGCATCCATCGTCGATGCACCCGGTGCGGCGTTTCCGGACTCGCCATGTTCGCGATTTACCGCGGCGGCAGCGCCGGCCCTTTCTCTCTCTCTCTCTCTCTC
>NW_012041689.1:0-510 GCF_000956235.1 Wasmannia auropunctata
TATCCCCTGTGTGCCTTGTCGACTCAGTACATTATACGAAGTTATACGATCCCACGGGTTGATTTATGGGAAACCTAAGTACCTAAGAAACTTATCAAAATAAATCCATCGCGGTAATTTATATTAACCCGCGAATATTCACCGTATTTCGAAATAAGTTCTACCTTGCCGAGATAAATAATCGATAATAATAATTTGATTACGCCGAATCGAAGAAACGTCCGTTAAACGATAAAAAGAGAATTCGCGCTTTTTCTGCAATTCCCATAAGCTGTTTATCGCGTCACCCAGCTCGCGACTTACGGCCACAGCGTCATAGATCCCCCTCCCAAATTTTTTACACGAAAAGAACGATTTTGCTGAATCCAGATCTGAAAATAATTTTTGTTCAATAATCAAAATAATTTTGTGCGAAAGTCAAAGTGATTGCTAGAATATCAAAACGTTTTATAGCAATGCTTATCAGCTTTAACATTCCAACAAATTATTTTGATGATTCAGCAAAAAATA
>NW_012041690.1:0-362 GCF_000956235.1 Wasmannia auropunctata
GAGAGAAAGAGAGAGAGAGAGAGAGAGGAAGGGCGCCGAACACAAACGCCGGACCCCAAAACCGGGCCCCCAAACACTGTCACAACATATCCACGGTAATGTGGCATTCTTCGACGATGTGTTAAAAGCGGCTGCGTTATTAATAGCGCGTTATGAATTAGCCATTTTTGTGTGCGTAGCGGCACAGGTAGAGGCCGCAGCGTCTATTCCCATGATACGTTTTCGATTGGCGGGGAAGTGGGCATGTTTCGGGCCTCATAAAATCGACACGACGCAAATATGCACGCGGCTTGGAGGAAGAAGGAGGAAAAAAAAACAGATATAAATTTTTTTTCGCGGGAAGATATACTGCGATGCGTCCG
>NW_012041691.1:0-1502 GCF_000956235.1 Wasmannia auropunctata
ATCTACAATAGCAATGTTAACCTTCGGAATACCATCTTCTGTTGTTTGGGTTGTAGAATCTTGTGTAGAAACTGGAGATTTGGATTTGGTAGTTAGGTTTGCTTCAGCGAGCCTCTGCAATGCCTTCTCCATACGTGTACCACAATTAAACAAAGATTTTGCTTTGTCTGCGGAAAAAAGATAAAAACAATTAAGTAACAAATGACATGTCCATAATATAAATGTCTTATAACTGTATTTTGCCAGGAATATTGACACAAAAACAGAGACACCTACATATTCTATGAATAATTTGATCCTTTTGAAGTGACACTTTAAAGCCATTCTCTACAGTTAATTTATTAATTAAGAATTGGGTTGAGTAGCGCATAATGCGAGAATGTATAATGTAACTGCTCGAGCATTACGCGTAAGCAGTACCTTTATACCGATTGCATTATGTGCTGATTAGTCAATAAAGTTTTGCAACAGCTGAGTAAAAACCGAGTTTCACAACTACGCAAACTACGCATTGTTATTTTGTTCTTTTGTGCAATTTTTCGACCCACTTAAAGCTGTCATCCGGATTAAGATCGTATTATATCACTGAGTGTATGCAATATATGCATATAATTTAATACAGCTACGTACTCTGCATTTTTAAATATTATTTTTAATTCAATATACACGATTATGATTTTGTAGCATTGTGCATATAAATAATACAAAATAATAGTTTCAAGTTTTGTATAATAATAAATAAAATATTTTTTCCATACAAAAAATTCCTATTGCTATCACCAATGTCATGACTCTTACCAAGAACATCCCTAGCAGTTGGTTTTTCGACCAAAGGTGGTTGCGGTAATACAGCTTGCTCAATTTTCCTGCAAGATTCCACATCAAATTCGGGATGCCAGCGTACTATTTTCTCCCTCGGTATATTCATTAATCTGGGAGTCTCAAAGCTCAACAAAAATTTCTCATGTTCATCCTTCACTCTCTCTGCAACAAAATAAATACATTTAAAGATATAGGTTTGTAGTAATCACATTTGTGTGTGTGTGTGTGTGTGTGTGTGTGTGTGTGTGTGATAGATAAAACTATTTGAAAAGAATAATATGCACCTAATAAAGCGTTGTAAAATCTTTTCCTTCTTTCCAGCAGTATTGTAGGGCTCATACCACTTTCAGACGCAGTTTTCAATACGTTATCCGCGTCAGGCGTATTTCTACCATTAATTTTTTCAACTACAGGCGTTAGAACTAATTCGTATTTTTCTCGCTTGGACACTGAACCAAAATTTCGATGCTTCTCTTGTTGATAAGTATATGCATCGGGATAAATGGTTTTTATTTGAGCTAGATGCTCCTGTGTAAAATTACGACGTAGTAATTCTTGGACTGCAGGTTTCAATTTATTGAATGTTATCAATTCTTTTCTATTAAACAACATTGCTGAAACCTAAAGAACAAAATTGAATGATTGATGCGCTTAACCACAAACTTAAATTTAAATCGCAT
>NW_012041692.1:0-1381 GCF_000956235.1 Wasmannia auropunctata
TTAGATACAAAGGACGTTTCGGCTCAGGTTCGAGCCATCTTCAGCGATACAGAATCTTAAATAATGTCTTCATTCTCCGCATGACAAGATTAATGGATTATCCAATGTATGTCTATCATGTTCGGTTAGTAGGCCGAATGATCTTACAATTAGAGTTAAGGTCTAAAAATAATGACACTTTCAATTTTATAATAACTATATATAATTTGATGCATAGTAATATCTATAAGACACTCACCAAGTGTGAAGAGAACGGAGTCGATAAAACGCATCATGGAACGCAATATGTTAATAAATATAAATAAAAAATTTTTAAGTCAAAAGACAATTAGAGATTAAGAATATTAAAAACTATGTAAATGTAAAATTAGTCCCAAATATGAAATGTATACTTTGTTAGTCACACAGTCAATATAAAAATGATAAAAGAGCAAGCAACTGTCAGTCATTAAAAGACCGAAACAATAAATAATAGATGTGAAAATCAAGGAAATATATTGGGCACATACAGAATAGACACATACACGAATCTAAGCCAAAACGTCTTTTGTATCGAATATTATTAAAAATTGAATTTTTTGCGCACCAAGTACTGCGTTTGACTCTAATTAGCTCTTTTGTCCTTAATCGTTACTTTTTAATTACGAGAGTCCGTTAGTTTCTTGATTAGATAATTTGTTGTTTTTTGTGTTTTATGTTAATAATTTCATATTGCTTTACATTTTTAAATGTCAACAAATTGATAAAAGTGATAAAACGCTTAGAAAAAGATATCCTCTCAATTGCAATTTGCGGTAAGCTAAAATACAAAATGCTAAACAGAACATTAATTGCGTTTAGCAGTAAGTGCTGGATTTTGCAAAATGGCGCTGCAATATGTTAGATAAGGACATTGCACGTGTTTGAGTGAGACAAAAGATATTGTAAGAAGTTCATTTAGAGATACCACTGACACCGAAGCGTTTGTTAAAAAGTCTGTTTTATCGACCTCGTGCAAATTTTTCCGACCTTCCAGCGTCGCCTTAAGGGGATGCTGGTATGTATGTACATACATACAACAGCTGAGCTTGCATCGATAAAACAGACTTTTCAACAAACTCTTCGGTGTCAGTGGTATCTCTAAATGAGCTTCTTACAATATCTTTTGTCTCACTCAAACACGTGCAATGTCCTTATCTAACTTATTGAAGTGCCATATGTTGCAAAATCCGGTACTTACTGCTAGACGCAATTTTTGCAGTCTTTATCTTACAATTAGCATCGCACTGTCGCAAACGTTGCGATCAAGTTGTGATTCAATCGGCGTCGAGCTAGCTTAACGCTTGATTAGATTTCAACTAGATCGCAAAGTTTGCAACACTGCGATGCAACTAATGTAGAA
>NW_012041693.1:0-370 GCF_000956235.1 Wasmannia auropunctata
GCTTTTTTGCAACATGCTGTCAAAAGCACGTTTCAGCAAACCGGTCGCCTAAATCGTACCTATGAGTTTTATTAATAGTACCTCCTTCTAAACTATTGAATTTATGAATAAAAATAATTAAAAACACAAGATTGATAATAGAATCATGAATTAATATCTACTAACTACTTTAATTGTAATTTATCAAACACTGAGAGAAAAGATATACTAATGGTAATAAAAACAGAGAATTATTCACAAAAGTCAAGTTTTATTCTAAAATTTTGTTAAAATAGCAAAATATATAATTAAATAAGCAAAATTTGGTATAATTTTTATTTAACAACACAATTTATTTGGTTACTCACATTTTGTACACAGTAATATAAAA
>NW_012041694.1:0-609 GCF_000956235.1 Wasmannia auropunctata
TAATAATTATAACAAAATATCAGGTACTTACTGTATAGCAGACTGTAATAAAAAAACGCAAGTGAGAAGTCGAATTCGTCGGAATAAATGATAAAATTGTTTGGAGAGTTAAATATTGTAAAGTCGATTTTATAAAGTATTGACTGTCTAGTCAATACAAAACAGCGGCTGCGAACAACATACTAGCAGTATGGTAGAGATATTTTGTAAGTTTAGCTGTTTTTGTAAGAGTCGCACGCTAAGAGTCGACAGATTTTCCCCACATCAAGAACTAAAAAATTTTTTTTCTCGAAAACGAGGCAAAACACGTTCTTGGAGTTTTTTTCTAAGATGTAGGAAAACTGAAAGTATAAAAAAAATATTTTTTCAGATTTTTCGACTCTTTCCCCGATTGTTAAAAAAATTGTTAAAAAGTTTATTGTTAAATAAACAATGGAAAACAAAACATTTTTGGAATCTTCATTTTTTTCTCGTAAACTAGAACATTTTTCGCGTATTTTTAAAAAAAAAGTAGTTAGCTAGCATTATTAGTAACAGAGCTATGAATTTTTTAAAAAATAAAGTAGTCTAATTTTTAATTGTTTATATCTCGATTAATTTTGCAATAAG
>NW_012041695.1:0-519 GCF_000956235.1 Wasmannia auropunctata
TAGTATGTTGTTCGCAGCCGCTGTTTTGTATTGACTAGACAGTCAATACTTTATAAAATCGACTTTACAATATTTAACTCTCCAAACAATTTTATCATTTATTCCGACGATTTCGACTTCTCACTTGCGTTTTTTTTATTACACTCTGCTGTACAGTAAATACCTAATCTTGCGTTATAATTATTATCAAGTATTTTGTTGTATTAAATATAATTATAATATAATTATAATATAATTTTAATGTAATTATAATACAACAAAATATAGTTACATAATATAATTATAATGCAACAAAATACTTAATTATAATTATAACAAAAGATCAGGTACTTACTGTATAGCAGACTGTAATAAAAAAAACGCAAGTGAGAAGTCGAAATCGTCGGAATAAATGATAAAATTGTTTGAAGAGTTAAATATTGTAAAGTCGATTTTATAAAGTATTGACTGTCTAGTCAATACAAAACAGCGGCTGCAAACAACATACTAGCAGCATGGTAGAGATATTTTGTAAGTTTA
>NW_012041696.1:0-486 GCF_000956235.1 Wasmannia auropunctata
TTAAATGATAAAATTGTTTGGAGAGTTAAATATTGTAAAGTCGATTTTATAAAGTATTGACTGTCTAGTCAATACAAAACAGCGGCTGCGAACAACATACTAGCAGTATGGTAGAGATATTTTGTAAGTTTGGCTGTTTTTGTAAGAGTCGCACGCTGAGAGTCGACAGATTTTCCCCACATCAAGAACTAAAAAATTTTTTTTCTTGAAAACGAGGTAAAACACGTTTTTGGGGTTTTTTTCTAAGATGTAGGAAAACTGAAAGTATGTAAAAATATATTTTTTCAGATTTTTCGACTCTCTCCCTGATTGTAAAAAAAATTGTTAAAAAGTTTATTGTTAAATAAACAATGGAAAACAAAACATTTTTGGAATCTTCATTTTTTTCTCGTAAACTAGAACATTTTTCGCGTATTTTGAAAAAAAAAGCAGTTAGCTAGCATTATTAGTAACAGAGCTATGAATTTTTGAAAAATAAAGTAGTCT
>NW_012041697.1:0-309 GCF_000956235.1 Wasmannia auropunctata
TTACATAATATAATTATAATGCAACAAAATACTTAATAATAATTATAACAAAAGATCAGGTACTTACTGTATAACAGACTGTAATAAAAAAAACGCAAGTGAGAAGTCGAAATCGTCGGAATAAATGATAAAATTGTTTGGAGAGTTAAATATTGTAAAGTCGATTTTATAAAGTATTAACTGTCTAGTCAATACAAAACAGCGGCTGCGAACAACATACTAGCAGTATAGTAGAGATATTTTGTAAGTTTGGCAGTTTTTGTAAGAATCGCACGCTGAGTCGACAGATTTTCCCCACATCAAGAACTA
>NW_012041698.1:0-355 GCF_000956235.1 Wasmannia auropunctata
TTATTCCTCTTCGCGAGCGATAACGGGTGGGGCCCGTGCGCAACGGCGGCGGCGGCGGCGGCGAACGCGGCGGCAAGCGCGAGCGCGAACGCAAGCGCGGTTCCCCTTTCCCCACGGATCCCGCATCTACGACGCGGTTCCCCCATCCCCGCGCATCCCGCATCTACGACGTGATTCCCCCATCCCCGCGCATCCCGCATCCACAACGCGGTTCCCCGCCCCGCGCATCCCGCACCCACAACGCGGTTCCCCGCCCCGCGCATCCCGCACCCACAACGCGGTTCCCCGCCCCGCGGACCCCGGACCCACGACGCGGTCAGGCCAGCTGAGCGAGCGGCTTTCCGCGGGTTCCCCT
>NW_012041699.1:0-321 GCF_000956235.1 Wasmannia auropunctata
TGAGTCCACGCGAGGAAGCACCGCTGCGTGTCATCCTAGACACAGTCACCGGAAGTAGGACCGTTTGCTTCTACAATTAACGTGAGTATTTTTTTGCTAGCTATCCTTTCTTTATTCTATCTCCTTTTTACACAATTTTTAAATATTTGACTCCTTTGTCTGTTGCAGATAGCAACGGATAGGCGGATTTTGCGCCGAATAAATTTTATTATTTTAAAATCATATTTTATATACATAAATTTTATAATAAACATTTTTTAATTTTAATTATAATAATTATTATTTTCTTCTCCTCCTATTCCTCTTCGCGAGCGATAACGG
>NW_012041700.1:0-324 GCF_000956235.1 Wasmannia auropunctata
CAGAATCTCGCTTTTCAAAAAGGTTTCGATCGCTCGCAGTTCATACGATCCCTCGGGAATCGTGATTTCCATGTCGTCGAAGTAAAACTTATTGTTCGAGGCGTTCACGTTCGGTATCGTGTTGTAAGTCTCGAAGATCGTCAGGCCGAGCTCGTAGTCACCGTCGCTCAGATCTATGGGCGGAGAGTGGTACGCCGCGAGGACGCTGCTCCTCCCGCTCAGCGTAAATGTCATCGACATGATGGAAAACAGCGTTCGACTGAGACCTGGTGACACTTCGTCGGACTTTTTAAGGGTTTATTTTTTTTCAAAAGTGCGTCGTTA
>NW_012041701.1:0-548 GCF_000956235.1 Wasmannia auropunctata
TGGCCTTTTCGACAATTTATATCCCGCTGGCACGCTTGGCGAAAATTCGTGGATCGTGTGCGCGCTCTTGCCGTTGCTGTACGCACCCGCAGTCACGTTGCACTCCACACGGATAATGTTTACGTTCATTATGTTGATCGACTCGTCCGATTCGTCCCACAGTCGCGGTTGCAGTACACGTAGCGGTGAGAATCCCAGCAGCGATCCGATATTGTTGGGCTTGCTAAAGTTTATTCTGTAGGCGCACCAGATCTCACATCTCATCGTGTTGTGGTTTGCGCGGAGCACTATCGGATAGTCATGGTCGGCGTTGCTCCAGTCGGACGTTCCACCTTTCCGTTGCAGAATCTCGCTTTTCAAAAAGGTTTCGATCGCTCGCAGTTCATACGATCCCTCGGGAATCGTGATTTCCATGTCGTCGAAGTAAAACTTATTGTTCGAGGCGTTCACGTTCGGTATCGTGTTGTAAGTCTCGAAGATCGTCAGGCCGAGCTCGTAGTCACCGTCGCTCAGATCTATGGGCGGAGAGTGGTACGCCGCGAGGACGC
>NW_012041702.1:0-500 GCF_000956235.1 Wasmannia auropunctata
TTGCCGCCATTTACTGATATCAAATCTTATATTTAACTTGACGCCATTTACTGATATCAAATCTTTTATACAAGTAATAGTAATTGAATAATAAGACATTGTACATAATTTTTATTTAACTTGACGCCATTTACTGATATCAAGTCATTTATACAGGTAATATAGTGTTACGTCCAATCCCCGGGAAATGATTTATATGTTAGAGAAAGGAAAAATCATTGAGAGAGGCCCGTTTAGAAACGAGGCTGGATCCGGAAAGGAGGGGAACGTGGAAGGACGTAAGCAGATAGCCTGTCTCGCAAAATAGGCGCGGTGGCATATGTGCGAGTCGAAGGCGCTTTAACGGGCTTGGCAGACGAGTCAACGTCCTGAAGGGACGATTTTACTTGACCTCAAGCCAGCGCGATCGTTGGTCCTGTTTCGGTCAAGGAACTTAATCCTTTTGACGCAGGATCGGACCTGTGCGATTTTCTGTAGGGGAAGGAGGAAGTGAACGAGGG
>NW_012041703.1:0-728 GCF_000956235.1 Wasmannia auropunctata
AAGCGCATCCCTTACAAATCCTTACAAACATGTAATAGTTTTGAAGCCTGAACGACGTGATCATTTGTATGAATGCTGGTAAAGCGGAAAAATAAGAATAGGCGTAGCCTTCGAAAATCGTCTGATATGTACAAATAATTCTGCGATTACTATATTACATAATCGAAAAATATTCTTACTACAATCAAGAATATATAATTTAAATTGAAAGTGAACTTGCAATCTAAAATAAGCAAACATTTATTTTGTCTTATATAAGCATTTCCAATTTAAAAATAATATTTTTTGTAATAAATGTAATGCTCTTCAATTTCAAATTATATTTATTTGCTATTAGTTTATTATAATAATTTAGCTTTCTTTTCAAGAAATTATTTTTCTAAGCTTAATACATATTCCCTGGAATTAGAGAAATGTGTTTTAAATTTAAAATAATATTTTCTTACAATCAGTAAATGAAATAAATTTTTTATTCTGTTTCAATAAATCTTTAATCTAGATTATAAACTGTTTTTTAAATCAAAATAAATGTTTTCTTTAAAACAAGAAACAGTTTTTTTCTGCAAAAATACATTTACTTATAACTACATTGTAACGCAATGTTCTTAATTATATTCAAGTAAATATTTACTTATATTAAATATATATATTATTTATATTAAAAGATATATTTTTGTGTTTAACTCTGAATTACTTACTTGTTATGAGAAAATTTTGTTTTAATAGAA
>NW_012041704.1:0-470 GCF_000956235.1 Wasmannia auropunctata
TTTGAACGTCAATGTATTCTTTGTTTTTCCAACGAGTTAGTAATATACGTAAGTCATTGGACACTTTCTTTATAGGATTCTTTTGTAACTTTGCTAAGAAGAATTTGTAAGTTATGTTTCATATATAATGCGCTACCGCCTTCCTACTATGAAGATGACCATATTTAGGGTCGAAACGTCAGAGGTTTTTGTTCGTTGTATTGTAATTTATGAATGTATTCTTAAGTTATTGATGTGAGAATTATAATCACTTAAGCAAAGTTCACCCTGCGTTGGCTCTTTAACGCTTCTTCTTGATTTTCGAAGATTATATTATAATGATTAGGAAGCGCATCCCTTACAAATCCTTACAAACATGTAATAGTTTTGAAGCCTGAACGACGTGATCATTTGTATGAATGCTGGTAAAGCGGAAAAATAAGAATAGGCGTAGCCTTCGAAAATCGTCTGATATGTACAAATAATTCTGC
>NW_012041705.1:0-595 GCF_000956235.1 Wasmannia auropunctata
AAGCTTCTCTATTATTTTCACTATTAATTCCCAATGCACAGGATTCAAAGGATTCCGTTCCACACAGTAATAGGTTGTAAAATCAATACCGAAAGAGTCGAATCTTTCTTAAAGCTCATATGCCATGGCGTTTGAGTGTAGCGAAGCTCTGATGCTTGATGACTCGTAGTTATAGTCTACTTATTTAAGGAAATCGTGAACGATCGAAACGAGTCGACCGGAGCGATCCTTCCTCTACAGCAGTTCAGAACGGAATCCAAAAAAAAAAAAAAGCGACGTCGATCCCGATCGATCTCGGATCGATGCCTGCACCCCCAGCCCGGGGGTGCGCAACACAGCGGCGCAGTCGGCCGCGACCAATCACGGCGCCGCGGGGGTCCTGCCGTGGCACGGGCGTAATTAGGTGATTTGACGTGTGGGCGCCTCGCGCCCTCGCGAGGTCGCCCGATACCCGGGATGTGGCGGCGTGGTTTCAGATGGGACTCGTCCTTTGCCCTTGTATTCCGAGGCGAGTTGGCCATCTCGCCCCGGCAGCTCGCGGCGATGGCCCCGGGCCTGGGGAAATCGCCGGCCGTACCGCCCTTCGCGGGCCTCA
>NW_012041706.1:0-520 GCF_000956235.1 Wasmannia auropunctata
CACTTAATCAATTCAGGGGAATCGAATATACCCAATAATGAAAAGAATTTAACTTTGAATTATCGGAGTAAATAGAAAAGCCAATGTGCAGATCTAAGCTATGAGCTGGGTTTGTTTGTTCGACTCACCTCTGTCCCGACCGAGAGGCAGGCTCATCCGGCCGGCCGAAGATTCGAGAAGGTTTTCTTTAATCTCTCGTGTCAAGTTTTTCTCTCCAAGAAAGGCGGAGTAGATCCGGAGTACAGCTGTTTTACTCCACAGTACTTCTACGTATATCACCAGTCCGCAATGCACCCAATCTCAGCAGTCAGAAAGCTTCTCTATTATTTTCACTATTAATTCCCAATGCACAGGATTCAAAGGATTCCGTTCCACACAGTAATAGGTTGTAAAATCAATACCGAAAGAGTCGAATCTTTCTTAAAGCTCATATGCCATGGCGTTTGAGTGTAGCGAAGCTCTGATGCTTGATGACTCGTAGTTATAGTCTACTTATTTAAGGAAATCGTGAACGATCGAA
>NW_012041707.1:0-762 GCF_000956235.1 Wasmannia auropunctata
GGGGGAGGGGGAGGGTGAAAGATGGGAAGCTTAAGTGTAAATTCAAAAATAGAAAGAAGAGTGAAAAGAGATATACAAGGGAATTGCTATAAAGAATAATATAAAAATAATATAAAAGGTTGTAACACTTAAACTAGCACAAGTGCTCATAACGATCCATAAAGATATTTCAAGAAAAGACATAAGAATAGAAAGAGAAATAATTATAAATAATAAAAATAATTCTTACCAAATAATGAAATAATAAACTTAGGAAGTAAGAATAACTAATACATAACTAATCAATAAGAAAAATACTAACTACTATAATATAATAAAATATATATGAAAATAAACAAGAATAATGCTTACAGCATAATGGAATGATAAACTTGGAAAGTAAGAATAATTAATACGTAGATAAATTGATAAGGAACATACAAACTAATATAACAATATACTATATAATATTCACTTATAACATAATATCTTATCACATAAATAGAAAGAAATCGAGATTAAGATTCAACAGGCAGAAATGCAAGATAGAAAAGCATATGAGTTGCAGGACAATCTCAGCACTTAATCAATTCAGGGGAATCGAATATAACCAATAATGAAAAGAATTTAACCTTGAATTATCGGAATAAATAGAAAAGCCAATGTGCAGATCTAAGGTATGAGCTGGGTTTGTTTGATCGACTCACCTCTGTCCCGACCGAGAGGCAGGCTCATCCGGCCGGCCGAAGATTCGAGAAGGTTTTCGTTAATCTCTCGTGTCAA
>NW_012041708.1:0-315 GCF_000956235.1 Wasmannia auropunctata
GATTAGTTGTAGTATTCTCGATAGTATTACTATCCTGGGAAATTGATGGGGTTGAATTACGGCTATAATTTCTTCTTTCGAGAATATTAATCTGACTAGTTGAAAAGTCACCACGGTCTATAACAGGAGATTTATCTACTTGAGAAGGTCCTGCTTGAGTATTATATATTGAGATAGAGGGGGATTTAGGCTTGGAGCTGTTAAGTGCCATTGTTGAAGAATTGTTACAATGATCAGTCTTCACCTTACGTTTTTTATTGGAACATTCAGATACACCGGAACTCAAAGGAGGGCTTCCATTTGATGAGTCCCTTG
>NW_012041709.1:0-345 GCF_000956235.1 Wasmannia auropunctata
TAAGAGTAGAGAAACACTCTACTCCTGGGTATTTCGGGGCCACTGTGCGGATCGTGTCTGGATGTCTCCGAATCGAGACGCCACCGAGAATCACTCGGACCGAGGCAAAGCAGCTCTTTACCCCGGTGTCGTCGGTTCGGGAGACGGTCAGGATCTGGTGGTCTCCCTGGCTTCGGAGCCCCTTATATACCCTATCGTCAGGGTATTCGGCCGCGATCGGCTCCGTTCGGTGGTTTCCGGTACCGTTACATGCTTTGCGGTAATGCCTTTGTCGGCTGGCCTTAAGTCGCCAGCCGACGACCTTTGGAATGCTTAAAACCTATGGGGCGCACCGCGCCTTCTTTG
>NW_012041710.1:0-490 GCF_000956235.1 Wasmannia auropunctata
TTATTCGCGCCGTGGAACCTGTCAAAGTTCGTAAAAAATTTTGAGATTCGTCGGGTCTCCCTTTCTATCCGTGTAATTCCATGAAACATCAGTAGGATCGTTTTCTCAAGTACCGATTTGGAAAGTAGAGATTTCAAGCTGTAAAATGCTTTTTTGATCATCTCGATACGATCATTTTTGACGAAGTTACACTCTCTTGAATTTTGCCTATTTTTGGAGGCTAGAACAGGTGATCCTTTAATTTTTTGGACCAGTGTATATATATTATGTATATATGTATATTATATTGTTACGCCCGGGGCGATGTATCTCGCGATCACGCACTCGCCCGCGTAACGTTCGCACTTCCGCACCCGCGTTCGCGCACGCGCACCGGAAGGTCGCGGAGAAATAAGAAGGAACACCAATTAGAAACACAAGGAACACGCTTTATTATAATAACTGTGAACAAACAACGCAGCGAATAGAAAGAACAGAGCTCAGCACGTCC
>NW_012041711.1:0-379 GCF_000956235.1 Wasmannia auropunctata
TAACTCGGTGAAAAAAAATCGTACAACGCTCAAAAAAAAAGCAAATTAAAGGTAAAGATTCACTCTTTCGAAAGCTGTAAACTGCATTTGCATGCGAATTTTTATTCGCGCCGTGGAACCTGTCAAAGTTCGTAAAAAATTTTGAGATTCGTCGGGTCTCCCTTTCTATCCGTGTAATTCCATGAAACATCAGTAGGATCGTTTTCTCAAGTACCGATTTGGAAAGTAGAGATTTCAAGCTGTAAAATGCTTTTTTGATCATCTCGATACGATCATTTTTGACGAAGTTACACTCTCTTGAATTTTGCCTATTTTTGGAGGCTAGAACAGGTGATCCTTTAATTTTTGGACCAGTGTATAATGTATAATATATGTAATA
>NW_012041712.1:0-477 GCF_000956235.1 Wasmannia auropunctata
TAAAAGTCACGCGGAACGGGAATCGTCGTATCCGCATTATAAATCTGTGTTAAATCTCAAAGACATTCAATTTCCAATGACGTTAAGTCAAATAAAAAAGTTTGAGAATCTCAACGCAATCTCCATCAACGTATATACCATCGAGAACGTGGAACAAGTATCGATCCTACCGATTCGCCTCGCTGACACGAAGAAGGAGAAGCATGTTAATTTACTGTACGTGGAGAAAGATGGTGTGGGACATTTCACATGGATCAAGAATTTGTCCCGCCTCGTTAGCTCGCAACTGAGCAAAAAGAAGAATAAGAAATACATTTGCGATAGGTATGTATAATAAAAACTTTAAAAAAATTCTTTTGAAATAAACAATTTAACAATGTAAATAAATTGATTTTTCAGATGCCTGCACTATTTTAGTTCGAGCGAAAAGTTGGAGGTCCACACCATAGACTGCGGGGAGATGAACGAATGCGCGAA
>NW_012041713.1:0-1321 GCF_000956235.1 Wasmannia auropunctata
TCTATGCCTCTAGCCTCGCCGCGGCCACCTACCCACGCCGCTCTCTTCCCGCCGCTCGCTCCTCCCTCTCCACCCTTCACCCCCTCCGCTCACGCTTATCGCCACCCGTCTACCGCACTCTTCTCACCTAACCTCACACTTTACCTCCAAGCCTCTCTACACAAAACCCCTCACAACGCCTCTCCTGCTCCACGCACCAAATTCCCTCCAATTATCCCGTTTCTCCTTCTATTCTACTTTCTCCTCCTATCCTCTCCTGCAAACCCTTTCGCCTCTTAAGACTAATAATCTTCTTATAAATAACGCTACGCACACTCGCGCTCCCTAACCAAGTCTCCAATTTTTTCGGGGTATATTAATTACAAAATAATTTTGCGTGATTGTTATATATTGAAGATAATGCCACTTAGGTTTTTTTTATAATTTAACAACAGTTTTTTTTCGAATTCATATAAATATATTTAAGATGATACAAAGGTCTCATTTTTTTCAATCTGATACAATTTTTTCGAGGTAAAACGTTAAAAATATACTTGGCGGTTTTTTTACATTTTTAATGTCTTTTTTCCACGGATTATATAGACGAAGAAGATGAAAGCTCAAGAAGACATTGTTCCTTATGTGTCATTAGAGGGAATAATCAATTTTCGTATCTTCGTCTCTTGCGAAGACACACTGTCGAAGAATTTACACTCCACGATGGTTATTCATGCTGGGGATGCGGATGTCCATTGTATCAAATAATGCCATGTAACATGTGTCCTATTTGGGTTTCTCACAGAGTGAGAACCGCTGAAAGACATTGCAAAATATTTGTGTATTCGTGCCAAAAAGAACATGGAGCAAACGATACGAGATCTGGACGAGCAAGCCACCCGGCTGATTACGCGAGAAGACTTTATCGCGTGGGAAGAGCGTGTCGACGAATTCATTGATTCGCTTGATGAACAGAGTCGAAATCCGCGATTATCGATCGGTGTGAGACAATCTGTCATCGCTCGTATCGCGCGACTCGAAAGTTTAAAAGATTCGGTGCGCGAACGGTTCGTGCATGTGGGCGCCGGATTCGGTGCGGGACTCAAATGGCGTGAGATAGACACAGTTTTCAATAGTCGTATACTGACCGGTGCAGTAATAAATTCCAGATACATTGAACCTCGACCTCGACAGTTTTTGGAAGATGCGCGAGAAATTGTGCTCGAACGTGTGCGAAATGTTATGCAGAGACATAATAACATTAAGATAAACACTGTATTCAACGGTGAATTCGTAACGGGTGACAAACGTGAGAATAAAAGTGTTATTACAAGAAACTGTGAAC
>NW_012041714.1:0-559 GCF_000956235.1 Wasmannia auropunctata
TATATTATGCAATAGAAAATTAATGCCCTGAAATCTGCCATTTCGCTGTTATATATGGACCTGAAAACTACCTTTTCAACAGAAACTTTAATATACCTGACTTTTTATTCAATTGCAATGTAAAAAAAGNTACAATTATATATAAGTAGGACTTTGGAAATTATAATAATTTATATTAAAAGTATACTGAGAATACAGCACGGTATGCAATGTAATATTAATTAAAACAATATTAGGTTTACATTACGCAATATTCGTTCGTATGGTGCTGTATATATTCTTATTAATATTTTTTTATTTGTTATTTCTTACATTTTTTAGAGTTATACTTATTCACTTTTGGATTTTATTTATCTAAATTATAATGGGTGATCGAAAGTTTAACGTTGTATTAAAGTTGTTGATCAAAAGGTAGTTTTCAGTTCTGTATATAATGAAATAAAATGGCAGATTTCAGGTCATATACATTTTATTGTCTGCGATAAGATTTTAATTCGTATTAAATATTTCGTTGCGCACTACGTATCACGCGAATGTTCGAATAAATATTGAGTTTATA
>NW_012041715.1:0-329 GCF_000956235.1 Wasmannia auropunctata
TACTCCGAATGCGCCAATTTTGGGACACCCTGTATATATGTATGTGAAGAGGCAGTTTTCAGGTCATTTTCTAAGCATATGATTTTAATGGATATTAATATAGTGAAACATGTTTAAAAGACGTTGCCAGTATTAAATTTGATTAAAAATTAATATTATTTAAAATATTTAATAATTCATGTGGAGTGGCAGTTATAAGGACGTCCTTATTACTAAGTAATGTAACAATTTCTTTACTACTTAATGTTTATATTTCTTAGATTTGACACTCACTAATAGTTTCAGATCAATTTCGTGTTATAAAATAAAATAATTAATACAAATATGTA
>NW_012041716.1:0-401 GCF_000956235.1 Wasmannia auropunctata
TTTTTTTTGTTACTTTTTTCGTTAATAACTTTTTAACGAATAACGAGCGACGGCTAAACCTTCTTGATAGTCACTCCTTAAGAGTCAAGATTAAGGTCAAAGTCAGTCAGAAGTCATTTGGGGCTGACTGTGTAAAGGTAAACATTTACCTTGCGGAGTTTAGTGCCTCGGTGATAAATGATACATGCACACATATGTTATCCTTTCCGCATTTGTTGAAAATACTCCATGTATCTCATACTTGGAGAAAACATTATAATGCACAATTTACATGATTATCATGTTGGAGAACATATTCGCTGTAAGGGAAAGGGGGGCAAATAGTGACAGGGGGCAAATAATGTCACTTTAAATTTCTCTTCTTTCCCGCGTTTATTTTACCTGCACTGCTCATAGTACTC
>NW_012041717.1:0-339 GCF_000956235.1 Wasmannia auropunctata
TAAATCGCGCGATAAATGCGCTTCCCTTCGAATTGCATATCCCCGGATATCAGTTTTGCGGCCCGGGAACGCGTTTAGAACAGCGATTGACTAGAGGTGATCGGGGCATTAATCCAGTGGACGCAGCGTGTCGCGAGCACGACATCGCATATTCGCAGAGCAACGAACTCGCTGAACGGCACGTGGCTGACAACATACTTGCCGCAAAAGCGAAAACGCATAACCGCAAGAGATTTGACTCTCGGAGAGAGAGCCACAGCCACAGCTGTTTGGACGGCTATGAAAGCCAAGACGAAATTCGGCATGGGTTAAAAAACGAAGAGGAAAAGGAGCAAGCGA
>NW_012041718.1:0-350 GCF_000956235.1 Wasmannia auropunctata
TAGTTGTGGCATAGCGTATATTTAATTATTCGGACTTGTTTCATTATTATCTTTTAAATTCACATTTCAAAGACGAGTCAGGCCAGAATGTATTTTGATTTAATAATTGGTTCTAGTTTAGTTAGCATATACACGCTTACAATGATGCATATGTACGTTTAAATCATGTGTAGTTAGAGTTTTAAATGTTAATCAATTTTTTTTCATTTTGTTTCATTTTCCTTTTCAAATCCAGAGACAATTTTTTCAAGTTAATATCAATATGAGCAAGTTTAATTCACATTATATAGAAGAGTCCTCAGTCTTGGTATGACCAATAGTTCTATAGTTATCTACATCATTATTTCTAA
>NW_012041719.1:0-808 GCF_000956235.1 Wasmannia auropunctata
GGGCGTGGAAGGAGCCGCGCCCGTTATTACAATCAAGGCGGCAGAGGCGGTAATTGGAACAGCAGAGGCGGTGGTCGAGGACGCGGCCGAGGCGGCAATTGGAGCGGTGGTCGAGGCGGCAGAGGAGGCGATACAGGAGGAAAGACATACATAATAAAAAAATATTTTAATTATTAATTTTTATTATGTTATATTAATATGTTACAATATATAATAGTATGTATTATGTTATATAATAATAAAATTAATTATGTTATATGTTAATTATATTATAAACATATGTTATTTTTATTTTATATCCGACAATTTAGTTATAATCTCATTATTCATATTGTTTATTTTTAAATTTAAATTGGCTCCTAATTTGCTTTTTATATTACACTTTTCAAAGATCTATTATTAATTTTTTAATTTAATCAGAAATAAAAGTTTTTGAACTGTTTAATTCATTTTATATATAAGTTTTTAGTATGAACGGCAGTTCTATCATTTTCATCTATTTATTTCTAAACAATTATTATTATTATTATTATTATTATTTCTAAACAAGTGACTAAGTTTAATCTCCTAAAGTAGAATTACATGTAGATTTTACCATGATAAAACTGTTCCACTTTAATTGAGTAAATGATATACAATTTTAAGGTCATATTTTCTTAAAATAAATTATAACTTGGATTGTATTAGTTGTGGCATAGCGTATATTTAATTATTCGGACTTGTTTCATTATTATCTTTTAAATTCACATTTCAAAGACGAGTCAGGCCAGAATGTATTTTGATTTAATAATTGGTTCTAGTTTAGTTA
>NW_012041720.1:0-340 GCF_000956235.1 Wasmannia auropunctata
CAAGAACTAAAAAATTTTTTTCTCGAAAATGAGGCAAAACACGTTCTTGGGGTTTTTTTCTAAGATGTAGGAAAACTGAAAGTATATAAAAAATATTTTTTCAGATTTTTCGACTCTCTCCCCGATTGTTAAAAAAATTGTTGAAAAGTTTATTGTTAAATAAACAATGGAAAACAAAACATTTTTGGAATCTTCATTTTTTTCTCGTAAACTAGAACATTTTTCGCGTATTTTGAAAAAAAAGCAGTCAGCTAGCATTATTATTAACAGAGCTATGAATTTTTGAAAAATAAAGCAGTCTAATTTTTAATTGTTTATATCTCGATTAATTTTGCAATAA
>NW_012041721.1:0-310 GCF_000956235.1 Wasmannia auropunctata
ATACTAGCAGTATAGTAGAGATATTTTGTAAGTTTGGCTGTTTTTGTAAGAGTCGCACGCTGAGAGTCGACAGATTTTCCCCACATCAAGAACTAAAAATTTTTTTCTCGAAAACGAGGCAAAACACGTTCTTGGGATTTTTTTTCTAAGATGTAGGAAAACTGAAAGTATATAAAAAATATTTTTTCAGATTTTTCGACTCTCTCCCCGATTGTTAAAAAAATTGTTGAAAAGTTTATTGTTAAATAAACAATGGAAAACAAAACATTTTTGGAATCTTCATTTTTTCTCGTAAACTAGAACATTTTTA
>NW_012041722.1:0-424 GCF_000956235.1 Wasmannia auropunctata
TCCCCGGCGGCACGCTCGGTGAAAACTCGTGTATCGTATGTACACACTTGTCGTTACTATACCGNACCCCGCGGTCATGTTACACTCTATGCGAATGATGTTTACATTCATGATATTTATCGGTATGTTCGATTCGTGCCATTGACGTGGTTCCAGCGTGCGATTTGATGAATATCCCAACAGTGATCCAATGTTACAGGATTTTGTGAAATTTATCCGATACGCGCACTTGATCTCGCTCTTCATCGTATTGTTATTGGCGCGAATCACCAGTGGGTAATCGTTCTCATCCTCTTCATCGCTTTTCGTTTTCTTTCTCGCAGCATCGTTTGGATGAACATGTAGGATTGCACGTTTCAAATATTTTGCAATGTCATGCAGTTCGTACGATCCTTCGGGAATTACAATCTCCTTGTCGTCTTTA
>NW_012041723.1:0-361 GCF_000956235.1 Wasmannia auropunctata
TTAAGATAAAATTTAAGTGTAGAAGCTTAGAATTTGAGTCTGCTCGACTTTCAATATCTTACATAATTATGAGTTTAGATCAGCGTGAGCCAGATCGGATTCTATCTTCAAAAAATTTATATATTTACACAAATACAAAATATTTATTTTATTTTGTCTTTTCTACTTTATTATATTTTAACATTTATTTCTTATTTATTTGTTACATTTTATTTTTGTTTCATTGCATTTTATTTTATTTGTTTCATTCTTTATTTGTTTCTTTATTTGATATATAGTTTACTTATATCATTCCTTTTTTTTTAAATTAATATCATATTCTATTTCATTTTATGTTTTATTTGATTCGATTCATATTTTA
>NW_012041724.1:0-439 GCF_000956235.1 Wasmannia auropunctata
TTTATCCTTATTGATTAAATATCAAGATTAGAAAAATTACTTTTCAGTCATGATTATTGCTACATTCTTATGTAGCAATAAGTAGTGGTTAGTCAAGTTGGAAAGAATTAATTACCTTAGGGATAACAGCGTATTATTTTTAGAGAGATCTTATTAATAAAATTGATTGCGACCTCGATGTTGAATTAAGATAAAATTTAAGTGTAGAAGCTTAGAATTTGAGTCTGCTCGACTTTCAATATCTTACATAATTATGAGTTTAGATCAGCGTGAGCCAGATCGGATTCTATCTTCAAAAAATTTATATATTTACACAAATACAAAATATTTATTTTATTTTGTCTTTTCTACTTTATTATATTTTAACATTTATTTCTTATTTATTTGTTACATTTTATTTTTGTTTCATTGCATTTTATTTTATTTGTTTCATTCTTTA
>NW_012041725.1:0-488 GCF_000956235.1 Wasmannia auropunctata
ACGTGTGCTCTTCCGATCTTATTCACACAAATACATAATATTTATTTTATTTTGTCTTTTACTTTACATTTTAATATTTATTTCTTATTAATTTTATAACATTTTATTTTTGTTTTATTGCATTTTAATTTTTATATTATTTGTTTCATTCTTTATTTGTTTATTTATTTGATTTTATTTATTTTATTTATATCACTCCTTATTTTTCTATTTAATTCATTTCATGTTCCATTTCATTTTATTTTTTATATAATACAGCATTAACAAAACTATTTTATCCTTATTGATTAAATATCAAGATTAGAAAAATTACTTTTCAGTCATGATTATTGCTACATTCTTATGTAGCAATAAGTAGTGGTTAGTCAAGTTGGAAAGAATTAATTACCTTAGGGATAACAGCGTAATATTTTTAAAGAGATCTTATTAATAAAAATGATTGCGACCTCAATGTTGAATTAAGATAAAATTTAGGAAGTAGAAGCTTA
>NW_012041726.1:0-448 GCF_000956235.1 Wasmannia auropunctata
ATTAAATTACTTACTGATTCTTTACAAAGCTGCACGGATGCAAATGGAGATGCATCAAATCTAAAAATTGTTTATCAAGCGTGCGATTTTTCGTTTAATTTTTGGAACTTTGCAAACTTGATAAACAATTTTTAGATTTGATGCATCTCCATTTGCATCCGTGCAGCTTTGTAAAGAATCAGTAAGTAATTTAATGAATTATGGGTGTCGAAAGTAGAGACTTTAGCTTTAAAATGCTTTTTTGATTCATTTCCGATACGATCATTTTTGATGTAAGTTACACTCTCTTTGAAATTTTGCCTATTTTTAGTGATCAGAATGGGTGATGCTTTTAATTTTGCTGTCGAGTGTATATAATTTTTTGTAAAAATTTTCAAATCAATAAGAGAGATTATACTTGCCCAAAATATATATCATTAACATTGCAAGCATCTGATGTGGATGTAGA
>NW_012041727.1:0-607 GCF_000956235.1 Wasmannia auropunctata
AATATTCTAGACGGCATCGCGACGCGATATTGTAACGAAGCGAGAAAAGAAAAGCGAGCGAAAAGACGAACTTCTTTTGTCACCGAGCGCTCGGACCGAGATGCGAGCGCGACTCACGGGAGTTCAGTTCGGTTGACGATAGGCGAGTCGAACGGACGCGACGTGTTCTTGTATCACTTTTTATAATATATATCTTCTACCATTCGATATCTCCATAACACTAACCGCCTTTCCCATATTCCGATTTAATATCATCTACATTTGGGGGCTCGGTTCCGGGATACCGAAGGAAAGTTCGCGAGTTTATTCGAGAGAGTCGGTGGTGAGATAAAGTGAGACGAAGACAGTGGTGCAACGACGAGAACGATTGCGAAGAGACGACGACGACGACGAAAACGATTGTGAAACAACGTGAACGCCGAAAGCACGTTGAGTTCTCAAAGATACACTTGCGAAGAGACGACGACGACGAAGACGATTGCGAAGAGACGACGACGACGAAGAAGACGATTGTGAAGAGACGACGACGACGACGAAAACGATTGTGAAACAACGTGAACGCCGAAAGCACGTTGAGTTCTCAAAGATACACGCATATTAACCGAAG
>NW_012041728.1:0-521 GCF_000956235.1 Wasmannia auropunctata
TTATACTTATAACTTAAGTTAGGAAACGCAATTTTTATGGAATTCTAACTTGGCGCCACTTATTGATATCAAATCTTTCATACAGTAATATATAGTTATGACTTAAATAAGGAAAAGTAATTTTTATATGATTTTAACTTGGCGCCATTTATTGATATCAAATCTTTTGTACAAATAATATATATAGGTATATATATATATATATATATATGTAGGAAGCGAATATTCTAGACGGCATCGCGACGCGATATTGTAACGAAGCGAGAAAAGAAAAGCGAGCGAAAAGACGAACTTCTTTTGTCACCGAGCGCTCGGACCGAGATGCGAGCGCGACTCACGGGAGTTCAGTTCGGTTGACGATAGGCGAGTCGAACGGACGCGACGTGTTCTTGTATCACTTTTTATAATATATATCTTCTACCATTCGATATCTCCATAACACTAACCGCCTTTCCCATATTCCGATTTAATATCATCTTACATTTGGGGGCTCGGTTCCGGGATACCGAAGGAAAGTTCGC
>NW_012041729.1:0-351 GCF_000956235.1 Wasmannia auropunctata
ACGTGTGCTCTTCCGATCTCTTGATGCTAATAAATTTTCCTCTTAATATTAAATAAACGTTTTGAAAAGATATTCTAAGATGTAGAGGAATATCGAATTACTATGAGTATATATTCTAAAATGTAGAGGAATATCGAATTACTATGAAAATTTATTCTTGATTATAACGCATGGTCCACTTCTTTATAGGTAAATACGCGTTATAGCTGAGGAATATGCTTCATGTAAAACTTTTTTCTTAGAGGAAAATTGATTAAAGGAATTTCCCGCTTATAAGTAGAACATTTTTTTTTTAGTGTTACACTAATTAGTCTCAATACATTCAATTGTCAAAATGCAATGACAGCCGCT
>NW_012041730.1:0-571 GCF_000956235.1 Wasmannia auropunctata
TAAAATTCATTATTTAACAATTCGAGTAAAAATATTGATGGTCCACTAATTGTTTAGTATTTGTTATACGCTGTTTGTTTAACGCTAATTAATAAAACGGAACAAATTCTATACTTTTATGTTATTTTCGATAAACAACAAAGATATAATAATACATTATGCGTATCATGTTCTTTACGGAACTTAGCCGTTAAGAGCTGGCAGGAGAGACAGGCAAACTCATTTACAGTTTATTTGCACTTTATTCACAGGTGCAGATACATATTTGTATTTTACCATATTTTATTTCTTAGAAGTGTAATATTTGTTATAATAAATCTTGATCTTTTAGCTTATTTCTTACAAAGGTACGAAAGCTATTAAAGAGTCAGATTTTGCAATTTTACTCTTAAAAGTATTACAATAAGGAAAATTATTTGCTGTCTAATCACAGTGCAGCTAAGATCGAATCCCATATTTCGTCTCGTAGAAGCAATATTTTGCAATGCCTTTTACTAATCCATGTTTTACGAAGTTGCCAAATCTTTTACAAAGCCGGATTTTGCCATTTGAGCCTTAAAATAATATAATT
>NW_012041731.1:0-1219 GCF_000956235.1 Wasmannia auropunctata
TCTCCAACTTTTTCAAGCCGTCCGAATAATATGATTTGTCCACCCTTCAAAATAAGCCTCTGTTTCGGCGATGAGCTGCTCTCTGGTGGTGAATCTCTTTCCTCTGAACCATTTCTTTAGGTTAGGAAACAGGAAATAGTCGCAGGGGACTAAATAGGCCAAATATGCTGAATGGGGAAGCAATTCGTAGCGGAATTCGTTGAATTTGACCATCGGTGTCGCGCTTATGGTCCACAGTGAGCAAACGCGACATCCATCTTGCTGATAGCTTTTTCATACCCAGTTGTTCGTGCAAAATAGAAATCACTGTGCCATATGATATGCCTATGGCCTCAACAAGCGCGCGCACTTTCACTGATCGTCGATCAGTCAAAACAATATCGTGGACTTTATCGATGATTTCTGGTGTAGCAATCTCAATTGGACGTCCCGAACGAGGTACATCACATGTGGATGTACGACCACGTTTAAATTCATTCACCTAATTGTACATACAGTCGCAAACGCTGGTGCAGATGTGCTGTGAACATTATCCAACTTGGCTTTGATTTCTTTCAGCGTTAAACCTTTCATATGTAGATGTTTGATCACTGCACGAAACTCGTTTTTTTTCATTTTACAAAAAATACAAAGGTTGTTTGCTTTAATCGTCTACAGAAATGAAACCACGCGATGAATTCCGCTCAAAATTTTATAGTAATCAACTGAAAGATACTACTAGTCAAAAAGTAATGTGACATGACACTACGAGTGCTCTCTAACAGATTTTCTAAGAACTTATTGACTTGCCCTTGTAGCCTAAAACTTCTCTTCTCGCTTTCCAACTTCAAATAGGTATTCATTTCGTTTAAATACAATGAGTATTCGGTTATAACAAACAGATTTAATGTAAGAAAACATTCCACAATTCTTATATACTTTAATAACGTAGTTACACTGTTTCATTTATTAGCAGGAAATATAATTTTATATTGTCAAATAATTTGCGTATTCAAACTTCTTACATTAAAAATTTTCAAATAATTCAGATTCGAATTATAGAGATTTATGTAAATCCGAATAGAATCTTATTTGACCCTTTCAAGCATACATTTTTTCTTACCTACGATTGACTTGAAAATTGGTACTCGGGAGTATTCGAGGTTGCTGATTACGAATCTAAGGTCAAAATTTAAAAATTCAAAATAACGAAATTCAATATGGCGGACCCAAATTTAAA
>NW_012041732.1:0-386 GCF_000956235.1 Wasmannia auropunctata
GTGCTCTTCCGATCTGAATCAGAATCGCGAAAAAGAGGCTTTAAATACTTTGATAGATGCAAGTATTAATTTAACATGTCTTTTTTTAAAAAGAATATACTAAATTACTTCATAATTGTATAGAATAACAATTCCTTTTCTTGTTTAAAACACACTTGCTAATGTATTTGACTCTGATGTAATTTGTGTCAAAAACAGAAAAAAAATTAAAAATTTACAGATTTCGTTTATATTTTTACTTCAATATGGCAACTAGTGCTATTTATTTATCAAAACATTTACTTCGTGAAAAAGTTATGCAGATATTATATGCTCAAAATAAAGACAGAGCCAAATGTACAATAAAGAAATAAATGCATGTGAATTGTTAGAATTAAGTTTAGAAG
>NW_012041733.1:0-723 GCF_000956235.1 Wasmannia auropunctata
CGCACGCACGCACGCACGCACACGCGCGTGCGCGCACATGTATTATCACATTAAGATTTATTTTGTAACGAATTTGCTTCTATATTAAATGTACAATATTAGAAAAAACAATTCCATAAAAAAAATATTTGATAAAATATTTTTTTTATGGAATTGTTTTTTCTAATATTGTACAATATTGCCATAAAAAAAATATTTTATCAAATATTTTTTCTCAAGTAAAGAACAATATTTAGTAATACATATTAGAACAGTAAATAAATATATTATTGTCTTATTCCAGATGAAAGAAATGTATTTTTGTAATATCAATGGTAATATCGCAAAATAGTTTGGTACAGTATTAATGCTATAATCATGTTATTAGATCACACTTTTTAAACAATTTATTTAATAATAATATGTATTCGTATTTAACACTTTTGTTACTAAAACACTAATTAAAAGCACTAAGAGTACTATTGTATTACGCTTTTTTATTATAACAAGTATTCAAGGTTGGGAACGTTACCTTAAAAAAATAACACGTTACCGTTACGTTATTATTTTTCGTAAAAAGTAAATCGTTATCTTTACTCATTACTGATTTTAAAAAGTAACGCGTTACCGTTACCGTTATTTGAAAAGTAACGATTCGTTACTTTATCGTTACTTTTTTGTAATACTGAAATAAGTTTAATTACATTTTAACTTTGTATTATTTGATAATCATTATTAATTATA
>NW_012041734.1:0-464 GCF_000956235.1 Wasmannia auropunctata
TTATGGCAGTATCGCAAAAGTACTAGAAAATATTAAAAATGGCGTCAAATGGCCAATCATAAGTTTAATTTATTCGGCAGCCATTTATAATAGCAATAAATCAATCTTATGATTGGCCATTTGCGTGTCCAATCAGGACTCGTAACACCGGTCGCGCTTCTCTGATAATCTAGGACTCTAATCTCCGGGAGCGTTCCCGGACGCGCGAATTGCGACCTCGGCGATACCGCCGACGGCTGCCGCGGCGTTAGTCGCGGCCGAACGAATCGCCTGTAAAATTGCAGCACACGCAAATATATTTGTTACTCATTGTTATTGTTACAGAAATTCTGAGTGTTTTATCTCGCCCTTGCTCTTCCACATTCCTCCGCACCCTACGAACCGCCCCTCTACCGCGTTCTAGATTTCGATTCCGCGTAATAATTCGAAGGGTGGCACGCCCGCTCGTGCCTGGCGCCCAAACT
>NW_012041735.1:0-1147 GCF_000956235.1 Wasmannia auropunctata
CGCTCAGAGATGTGTATAAGAGACAGTTAACCAGCTCTCCTGCCAAAATTATTTGTCAGATCAAAATTTGCTAAAGGAAAAAGTTGTTCCTTTTAGCACAAAGTATAACGTTCTGTACTCCGAATGTGCCAATTTTGGGACACCCTGTATATGATTATATATATGAGCAATTTTTCTTATTTTTTCAAACTCGATTTTTTGTAAAAAAAACAATGTAACCATTATTCTTTTAATTATTCTTTTTTGTTTTTTTCTTATTACTATCAATTTTGTATTAAAGAATAATTTTACAAAGGAAAGAAACATATATGGACATATTTTGCATATAATTATATATAATATTATATATGGAACTTTTTCCCGGGTATATATATTATTATATATATATATATATATATATATATATATATACATATATATAGGATAAAGCAATTATTAGATGTGGATTGTGCATAATTCCGAATAATTTATTTTATTTAAATATAACAAAATTCTAGCAATATATTAGCAGTATGCTGGCAAATTCAATTTTGATTGCAAACTCCTATCCACTGTCTTCTTTAACCTTGGGTTTTGTCATCGTGATTTACTAAACATAATATAACAACAGAAATGCAGTGCAAGAATGGAATATACCTTGCCATCATGATGTGATAACAAAAATATGGCAAAAATGGAACGTAGTCTGTCATATCGGGCAGAAACACAACCGAAATCATGCACAATATATGTGCTATATCACGACGTAACATTATTTTATGATAAACAAATCGTGCTATGTTTCTGCCATATTTTTGCCATTATTATTTGAGAAAACAGCGTATGCACGATTTCTACCGCATTTTTGCTGTTACGATTTGCCTGCAAGTAAACTTGATCTCCAACAACAATTTACTAACACGTCTTGATGTTAATGTCATTCTCAATTTCGGTTTACTTTCTGCTTATATACTATAAAAAATGTAATGCTCAAATTTTGTTTTTTTAATGTCAGCAATTTTTGTTGAATTTTTGCAGCATTTTTTTAGCATGTTAATGATGCAAGACCTACTTGTTTTCTAATATATTTTTACCAATAATAATTAAAATAGCAATTTATGCTTGACTATTGCCGCAGTTCTACTAACATAATATGCAACACACAATT
>NW_012041736.1:0-1244 GCF_000956235.1 Wasmannia auropunctata
AAGGTGGCGTAGCTGAGGCGGTCAGCTGTAGCTACCGATCTGTCGACCCGGTTNAACTTCCCTGATTCNGTAATTTTTTTNTTTTTTTTTTTTACAATGTTAAATATGTATTACATTATTATGTAAAATAAAAATAATCAAATTGACATTGTTTTGATTGAAAAATTTCACTTTTAATTTGCATTTAAAATAATTCAATGAACATAATTGCTATTAACAATCTTATTATTTTACATGTTCTGTCCGATATAAAACTAATCAAATGCCGCTTTTAACACAGTTTAATATCGTATATTTTTATTAAAATTTAAAATGGTTAATTTAATGAGGAATTTCAAAATAAATACAAAATATGTGCCATAACTGTTTTTATTCATTTTTATCACTACGCTTGCACTGTGACACACAACTTGTTGGGTGGTATTTATCATAGAAACAAATGAAACATAGGCTTACTTCACACCATGCACATTTTATGAATGCTACCTCTTGACACGCACAACACTTTTTTAAAAGTGTAATAGGAAAACAGACAGCATTTACATTTAGAAAAAGCGGCCTTTCTTCTATTAATTTGGCAGCAAACCACGCATATTGAAGCATTGGAAAAAAGGCGGGAGCGCTTAATTGATTATGTATCAAAGAGTGTATTTTTATAGCATCTTCGCGTGATGCTATTTCTCGTTGATTTTCAAGCAGAGCAGAAGCATTTTGTAATTTTTTAATAAAAATTTTTACTTGGCGATAAAAGTAAACATCGCAGGGCTGACAAAGTGGCGTACATTTTGGAGGAATAAATTTCAAAGTACAAGTTGCTTCCCCAGAATCATTTTCAAATATTTCATCATGCAAATTGTAATCTGTTTGTCCCCCCCACGAATCAATGATTAACAGAAATTTATTTTTGTTCACATATGGTACAAGAACATTTTCTAAAAATTGTTTATATAACTCTTTTGTTAATTTTCCTGATTTAGAGCAAGTGATCACAACATTTTTATATTCTGTGGTTAATTTTTGGATTTTTTTGGAAACTGTTGGACCAAATTTATTCGTGGGTTCTTGCAAGCACAGAAAGACTAGTGGAAGCAACTTGCCTGACGCGGTTACAGAATATTGTGCTGTATACGAATGAGTTAATTTATTTAAACTTTGTTTCTGCACAAATACCGTTTTAACTCCTTTAAAATCTAATGACCTATTGTAAATCATCTCGTATTGACAACCTGTTTGGTCTGTATTAA
>NW_012041737.1:0-1109 GCF_000956235.1 Wasmannia auropunctata
GTGTATTTGCAATATTACAGATATGTATCAAATACATAATTTACGTATTTAACACGTATTGAATATATATTGTTATAAGTATCGGATATGTATTTAATATACATAATTTACGTATTTAACACGTATTGAATACATATTGTTATACGTAGCGAATATGTATTTGATACGTAACGTAAATTACGTATCTAAGCGCGGACATTCATTGGTATTAAACATGTATCTGCTATACGATTTATACGTATTGCTACGTATCTGCTATATAGCAATATTTCAAATTTTATGTTTCTGTTATGTATATGAAATATAAAATGCTGTGCGGGCTGATTCCTCACGATTATTACTAAGAAAAAACGACGCGTCGCCGCGTGCGTTGCGACGCACAATTTAAGCATCGAAACTATAAAAATACACCACAAAAGTATAAAATGTATAAAACTCCAAAAAAATATATTATCTAATAACACAAAAAATATATATATATTAACAAATACTAATATAATTTTAAATATAATGACACTAACAAATTATTAAATATATACTAACACAAAAAAATTTATAAAAAACGTAAACACAAAAAAATGATTCCATATATGAAAATACTAACAAAAATTTATATACAATAACACTAACAAATTCTAAAATATATACAGACACATGAAAACCTTTCTAATACAAAAAACACAAAAAAAGTTTAAAATACCAAAACAAAAAAAAATTATTATGTATATCAAAATACTAACAAAATTTTATATATGATTACACTAACATATTATAATATATACAACACTAACAAATTTATAAAATACACAAAAAAATTTTAAAATACAAAAACACAAAAAAAGTTTAAAATACAAAAACACAAAAAAAAATAAAAAATATATAAAAACACTAAAAAAAAGACTCTCCAAAGACCGTCCCCACCTCCACGCGGTGAGAGTCGGGCAACGCTGCTGCTGAGGCTCATCCAGCGGCGACAGCGGCTAACGGGGCTCCGGCGTTCAGTTCTACAACATTTACTTATTCGTCAATGCGCACATTCCTAAAATTTAGGCAATTGAAATATAAAATATTTATCTTATTAACTTTATACATATTTCTTACGACATTCG
>NW_012041738.1:0-403 GCF_000956235.1 Wasmannia auropunctata
AAAATCGGCGGCTTTACATAAGTGCGCTCGTCTCACCGGAAACTCCTTGACACGGGAACGGCAGCTCGCTTCGATCACAGCTAACTTTCAATGGCAACTCTCAGGCTCGTACACCGTCCTGCGTCCTTCCAACGTCACTACCACAGCACAAGTGCCAAGTACCGCTGCTTCCGTGATCTCGCTGGGCCGGTGGGCCCACGTAGTATATCCTTCCGCGCCCCTAATTGGCGGGCGTGCGAGCTCGCGACCTCCGCGAATCGCGTGAGGTGCGTAGCGCCGCGGGTCCTGCGTCCCTGCGCGCGGCATTTAAATTAGCGGCGGTGTCCTTTTCATCGGCGGTACCACCAGGTGCGCTCCCGTGTTGGCACGCTCAGGCGGCTCGTCCTCAGGAACAAATTCTCTT
>NW_012041739.1:0-748 GCF_000956235.1 Wasmannia auropunctata
TAACCTCAGCACTCTGGGCACTTTGTAAAATGTGTAATGTGACTAATAAGTATTTAAAAATATTTAAAATGGCAGGAATCACTAGAACTTTGAGAACTGTTGAATTTTTAGTTTAAGTTTTTTTTTAAATAAAAGGTGTCACGGAAAATTAACAGCTCATATCTTAAGATGTCTTTTTTAAATTAAATCAATGAAATTCTTTGAGAGCTATTAGCAACTATTGATAAAACTTTCAATTTTTTAATAATGTGCCATTTTCAAAGACTGTATTTGTGCACACAGCTTACTGGCGATTTGGTACCTGTCGTAAAATTTCGATGGCATAGTCACAGTGTAGGTCCAGCATATACAGATTCTGATGTTCCACATTATTGAAAATTCTTTCTTCAAGATCTCCGACAAAGTTGTGGATGCCATGTGTCAAACAACGGTTTGACATTTTCTTCGATAATCTAATCGTGTCATCTGAGAGAAAGAAAATAGTCAATTAAAATTATCTAGACGTCTTCTCAAGTAAAACAAAAATTGTTATAGTTTTATATTAGCAATATAATGACTTTATCATATTCTATTGTAGAATATAATAAAATTTATTAAATATATTCAAATTAAAAAATTGTTTTTTCTCTCTCAAAGTTTACTTTATAATTCATGGTCAGTTATATTAATTTTTTTTTATCGGCATATTTTACAAGACTCTCAAAACAAAACAAAATTATAAATTCGAAAATCTTGCCATAGCTGATGC
>NW_012041740.1:0-417 GCF_000956235.1 Wasmannia auropunctata
CAAATGTCTCTCGTTGATCTAGTATTGGTAAGTATGGCATATTTTAAAGTATTATTAAATTTTACATCTCCCGCTATGTGTATTATTATAGTTGTTCTTTCAATCAGCATTTGTCTGTCTGCAGCCGATATACCTAATTCCTTCTCACTGCTATCGCCAGAAATTGGAACTAATTTCTTAAAATTTGAAGGTCGCTCTTCATGCAATTTTTCAAATAACTAAAATAGAAAAAACAATAATAAGTGAAATCAACTGATATGTGAATTCACAACTAATAATAAGATAAACCTATTTGAGGCGGATCTTGGTGCCTATAATATTTTTGCATGAGTTAATACATATACATCTTTCAATTTGTACGAACTTTGTACGCTGATGATTTATCTATCTTAAAAAGATAGTTTTAAAATAAAATTT
>NW_012041741.1:0-946 GCF_000956235.1 Wasmannia auropunctata
CGCAATGATATAAGTTCTCGTGTCCGTGTGATACACACATATATAAATAGACCGAGTATCCCCTAGAACTGGGACCCAATAAGACTGAACTAGGCACCAATCTCCCCCAATCTCCCCCCGCATTTCGGCTTTACTCCCCTTGCCTAAGTTACGACTTTGTTCTCCGTCCCCTTATATTCCTACGTCCATGAGTAATCCTCTCTTCTATGGTGACTTTTTATCACGCCTTAAGCCGTAATCACAGCGATTGAGGTTGAGATTGGATTGAAATTTGATCAATTAGAAGAAAAATAACTAATATCAAGTTTAGTCAATTTTGCTTTGATTGGTCAAATTCCAATCCAATCTCAATCTCAACTAGTGTGATTACGACTTTACATTGGTTCGTGAAATTTACGTAATCGCGTCGCGAATTTCTGAGGTTTTGTGCAAAAACACAATGAGTGTTGAGTATGTTGACATTAATGATGAATCTCATGAATCTGATTTGTCTACATCAAATGAAAAACGTTTTAATTCGAGTGACTTTCGATCCTCAGACGGTGAAAGCATGTTAGATACATGATTTCACCTTCGCGATTTTTTTTAATTCGACGCTCATAAAGAAACAGAAAAATTATCATTTCAGTGCTTCTTATGTAAACCTAAAAAAATATATATATCGACGTCGATGTTTTCGAGCTCAAATTTGAGAACCCATATCAAGGTTATTAATATCCCAGATAGCACAAAGAATTTGAAAAGAATTCGTTTTTGGTCCCCAATTTACAAAATGAGTATTTTACCGTCCCATTTCTGTTCTAAAAGTATTCTTTAAGCTCCCAAGAGACTTCACTTTTATGTCACCAAAAGTGAGTTCTTTTTCAAATTCAAAAAGGATTTCATTTCACGTCCATAAGAATTCGTAATGAATTTAAATATCCACATACATAGATACACTGAGAAA
>NW_012041742.1:0-422 GCF_000956235.1 Wasmannia auropunctata
CTGGAGTTCAGACGTGTGCTCTTCCGATCTTGTTAAGAATCGGAAGATACGTATCTGAAAGGAACTCTGTGTCACTTTGCTTATTTAGTCCATTCTTTTGTTTAATGATATGGATCATCTCTGATGTTAATCTTTTTTGATACTGTTTCTCGTTATCCAATATTTGGACGTTTGTCCCCAGTCAAAACTTATGATTCTCCTTTTCTCTGTGGATCGAAATCACAGATCTAGGGAGAGCCGCTAGATTTTCTAATGTCTGACATGTGTTCATGGACTCTCGTTTTTAACTGTCTTTTCGTCTGCCCTACATATGAGGCGTCACAGTCCATGCACGAGATCTTATATACTACATCACTGTGTGACATATAATCCAGAGAATCTTTTCCTGTTTTTATGAAGTTCTTTAGATTATTTGGTATCGA
>NW_012041743.1:0-382 GCF_000956235.1 Wasmannia auropunctata
CCGAATCACCTCAAAAGATACTGCGGACGAATTTCTAATGGACACTCTGTATAATAGATTAGCTTAAAAAATGATAAAAATCTTACAGCAATAAAAAAGTAATATTGCAATTTTCAGAAGATAAAGTTGTGTCGTTGAAGACAGAATATTTTTTCGGGTAGATAGATGTGTGATAGTAATTTATTATATATATTTTTATAATGTCGATTGTAACATCGTTTTGTCGCATGATTTTAATTTCGGAGGTTATAAAACATTTTGCGATGAAACAAATATTCCGACCGATTCTCTTTCAGTGATAATTTTAATGATGGATATTCTTTAAAATGGGAACGATAGCAACGGTATCGGCTAGTAAATGCAGCAGTTACTGCTTAAAAAA
>NW_012041744.1:0-1317 GCF_000956235.1 Wasmannia auropunctata
AGACGTGTGCTCTTCCGATCTAACACAAGACTTTATTATGTAATTTTTTTTTTAGTTTATCAATATGCATTAACATTATACATATATTTCGTGCGTAAGATTAAAGAAATTTTATAATTCAAAATAAAAGATATTTTTGTATCATGTAATAAAATATTTACAGAAAATTTAAGTAACTATTAGACACAAAAGTTATTAAGTTTATAAACATGATAACAAAAGACTTTATTATAGCTATTAGAAACGAAAGTTATATCTAAATTGCATTTCTTGGACTATATAAGCGCTTAGCGTTGCTAGCAAATCATAAACGTACAGACTAATACAGCTTGAGTTATAATAAGCATTGAGATGCGTCTATCATTTCTATCATTGGCTTTTGCCATAATCTTTTTTGTGACAATTATGCACGCACCTGAAGCGGAAGCAGAGGCCATCTCCGAACCTGATGCAGTATTTGTGCCCGATCAAATTAGGTTGAGAAAAAAATAGATTCTTGAATTTTCCAAACCTTGAATTTGAATGGTATGTATATATCAATGGTGTTAAGCATAGTCATTCTATTAAAGCATATTCTATAGCAGGATTTCTTTTATATAAACAGAATAATTTCTTATTTTTAGTTTAAGGAATTTACGAAACGCGTACTCGACATGGTAAGTCGCAAACTGTATATCTATACGAATTAACAATTGTCATCACATTAATGTAAACGTCTATCTTTTATTTAGGCAAATGAAATAACTGCATTTTTCGTGGAATGAAATTTCGATGAAATTGGGAAAAATCTTAAAATCTGCAATTAAGTTGTCACATTACAAAAAATGCATAAATGTTATATATTTTTTTCAAACAAAAATGTGAATTATATTTGTATGTATCTATTGTATTTGTTTATAATTCGCAATAACAAATAAACAACAAGCATGTATTAACAGTATTAGATTTTATTTTTATTTTAGTTTATCCTTTTATATTTAAAATTTTACCCATGTTACAATACATTTTTAATTAATTTTATTTATAAAAATAATATATATAATATATAATAATAATAATATATTTATTTAAAAAAATGCTTTTTTAAATGATATTTGATTGATGATAAATGATTTATTAATTATATTAAATATTTTGGCAATGATATAGAAGTACATATTTTAAATATACACTTTTGAAACTTTGACAAACACATTATTTTTATGTTAGATATATATATATACTTTCTTAAACTAAAAATATTATTTTAACAAATATAAAAGTTGTCCAAAAAATAAATATGAGATCATCCAGGCTTAAACATGACGAATAAAATCA
>NW_012041745.1:0-384 GCF_000956235.1 Wasmannia auropunctata
TTTATAATTAGTAATTAGTATTAAAAATAATTTATTTATAAACATTTTTAAATTAAATTATTTATAAATATTTTAAGTTTACTAAAATGCCAAGACGCAAAATACAGCGTAGTTTAGAAGAAGAAAATGAATTTCAACGACGTCGTAAAAAACAAGCTGAGAATCAACGTCGTTGACAAGAGTCTGCAAGAGTTGCAACTAACAATAGTAGTTTACCTGAAATAGTAACAAATCAAAATCTCTTATTGTTGAAACAAAAACGTGCAGAATATCAATGCCGTAACAGATCACAGATGAAAAATCAACCTCATTTAAATGTTAATAGTACAACATTAATTGACGAAGTAATCGAATATTATATTGGTCCTATGAATGTATCTTGTA
>NW_012041746.1:0-309 GCF_000956235.1 Wasmannia auropunctata
ATTATTGATTATTAGTTATTGATTATTAGTTATTAGTGATTGATTATTCGTTATTAAAATATTTAATATTAATTACTCATTATTGATTACTGGTTATTAATTATCAATTGTTATTTGTAATTTATTTTAAGTGCTTTCAAATTTGATATTATTTATAATTAAGTTAATTTATAATTAGTAATTAGTATTAAAAATAAATTATTTATAAACATTTTTAAATTAAATTATTTATAAATATTTTAAGTTTACTAAAATGTCAAGACGCAAATTACAGCGTAGTTTAGAAGAAGAAAATGAATTTCAACAACG
>NW_012041747.1:0-619 GCF_000956235.1 Wasmannia auropunctata
GCTCGATCGGACAACGGAAAGACGTGGCACAATCCTGTTAAAGTTGAAACAAATATTTTTTTCACAAAAAATGGGGAAATCCGATAAAAAGAATTCTGAATAAAGATTAAATGATTTTTTTAGTAAATGTTGATTAATAATAGTATGTTTTTTAATAAATATAGTATATTTAAATCATATTTTAACAAAATATATCGTATATATATTATATATGTGTATACGAAATATATCGTATTTTTATATTTATAAGCAAGCACATGAGGAAAATAAAGATATCAATATATTGTTTGCATCTATATATTTTACAATCTATTGTAATTTCACAAATATTTAATAAAAGTAGATTTATGGACATTTGGATACTACGAATTCTATAATGTAACACGATATGAAGAATGAATTTTTTTCCTCCTCATTTTTCGACAAAATTTGATCAAAATCCTGCATGAGCTTAACTCCTCGTTCTGCTGTGTCATTTACGACTTTAAGCGTTTTCACAATTTCCATATCAATTTCATATTAATTTCATTGAACAAGCTGCAATTACTTTTTTTAGAAAGTTTAGGAAAAAAATGTTTATTCGTCGATAGTTTTGAATTATAAAGTTTTCATGCACCAA
>NW_012041748.1:0-335 GCF_000956235.1 Wasmannia auropunctata
TTACAAATGTGTTTGATGTTATTTAAAATATACTACTCCACAAAATTAAAGGATCACCTTCTATCCTCTAAAAATAGGCAAATTTTAAAATAGAGTAACTCCGTCAAAAATGATCGTAATAATTAAATATTTTGAAAAGTATTTTACAGCTTGAAGCTTCCTCAACTTTTTAAATTGATACTTTATAGAAAACCGATTTTTTTCGGAATCGCATAAATACAAATCGCAAATTTTTTTAGAACTTTGCAAAGTTCCATAGCATGAAATAAATATTGCACACAAACGCTGTGTACAGTTTTCAAAAGAATGAATAAATAGATCGGAAGAGCACACGT
>NW_012041749.1:0-649 GCF_000956235.1 Wasmannia auropunctata
TTTTCGATTTTAATCGATTTTTGTATTTACATAAATATTTATACATTTTCTGAATATACATACATAATTCTTATATCCACTGTCCGTTTCAGGAATCGAATGCAATTAATGCACAAATTCAACAAAAAAGTACAGTAATCGGTAGTCGCAACCAAAGAGGTTATATACTCGCAACGGAACGCAGCCTCTATGTTTAATGTAGAATAGCAAGTCGTAATCACATCCGACATCCAACATACGACAAGCATTTAGCGACATCCGACAACGGCATACGACGTATTGTAGAACGGGCCTAAGGATCTAAAAGATGGGACTTGACCATCTTTCATTCCGACATCGACAACCGACTCACGACAGCCGACAATGCAATGCGCATGCGTCCGACATCCGACAACGACATACGACGTATTGTAGAACGGGCCTAAAGTGGGAACGCACCCTAAATGAATTTAACCTTACAATGGGTGCATTCAGGGGAACGCTATTCGCGCTATTTAGTGCTAAAAGCTGTTCATTGAACTAAAAGATAGTGTTAATGGACGCAGTCGTGACGTCACTAATGGTAGTGTTTACGTCATAACTTCGTGCTACAGACGCTATTTCTTCCGAGGTAGTGTATTGCTTGCGTTAGCGTTTGCATGCTGTGAAC
>NW_012041750.1:0-2757 GCF_000956235.1 Wasmannia auropunctata
AATTTAGTGCATGAAAACTTTATAATTCAAAACTATCGACGAATAGACATTTTTCTCCTAAACTTTCTAAAAAAAGTAATTGCAGCTTGTTCAATAAAATTAATATGAAATTGATATGGAAATTGTGAAAACGCTTGAAGTCGTAAACGAAAAGTTAAGCTCATGCAGGATTTTAATCAAATTTTGTCGAGAAATGAGGAAAAACAATTAATTCTTCATATCGTGTCACATTATAGAACTCAGTATCCAAATGTCCATAAATCTACTCTTATTAGGATTTGTGAAATTACAATAGATTGTAAAATATATAAATACAAACAATATATTGATGTATTTATTTTACTCATGTGTTTGCTTATAAATATAAAAATATATATTTCGTATATATATATATGTAATGATATAATGATATAATGAATAATATAATATTATTGCTAATTAATGAGCGGTAATGTAACTATGTTAGAGTAACTATGAATGTTTTTGATGAATCCCATTCTCATATTTCCTACAAGAATCCAGATCAATAAATAAATAAATTTTTTGACTTTAATAAATTAATATAATAAATAATATAACTAAATAAATATAAATAAATAATCAATAATAACAATAATCAATCTTTTGATAAATACATAGATATTATTAACAAATGGATTCTTTTTAATTTGTATTGCGCAGACCAATCTAATTTTATGATTCCTAATCAATCACTAGATAAGTCTCAAGTAGAGGAAGCGCCAGTAACTTTCAATGACGTGCGCATTATGGTTTCATATAATATGGACTGGACCAGAAGAGGCACTGGAAGGAATTATGATAGTTTGAATGGATTTGGAAAAATTATCGGTAGCATGTCTGGACTTGTTCTTGATTACTCAACTCGTAACAGAAAATGTAAAAAAATGCGACAGCGGAAATTATCCAGCTAATCATGATTGTCGAAATTTTTGAGGCACTGCAAAGCAATGGAGCCTGATGTTGCAAAGAATATTGTAATTTCTAGTACAATTCTCCAATCAAGAAATCTGGAAGTTGCGAGTATTAATAGGTGACGACGATAATTCAACCATAGCAGTTTGTCGTGCAGCTAGCTCACATACCATTGTGAAACACTGACATAAATCCGGAGGCGTCAAAAAAGAATTGTACAAAATCGAAAAAAGTCGTAAAGAGTTAACTAAGGATAGTATATTATATCTTCATCGATGCTTCACATATGCTTTGGCTCAAGACAAAGGGAATAATGATGCTTTAGCAGATGCCATTCGATGTATTCCTTACCATGCGTTTAATGACCACAGCAAATGTGATTCTTGATGTAGATATATAATTATATTGGTAAAGAAAATTACGATCACAGAATAATCCCCGGAGGTCTTCATGATTTCCAGCTATTTGAAAGCCTAAAAGAGATCTTCGATAAATTAGCATTAAATGCATAAAAATTTTCTGCAGGTGCTTAAGTAATGCAAATGAAAGCCTCAATGCTATCATGGCAAGCAAGACTCCAAAGTCTCGCTGTTATAGTATGTAAGAATCAGCAGATTTTCGGTTTGCTTGTGCAATCGGTCAAAAAAATATAGGAGAGTTATATTCAAAAAGTTGCTACATCTGTCGGATTGTCTCCTGGAAAATTTCATTCAAGATACATTTCTAAGATCAATCATACAATCAAATGTCGGCGGCGCCTGATCAAAAGTCCAACATTTAAAAAAAATCGTTTAGTTCTGAAAAAGCGTAGATCTGCTTTACGACACAAAATAGAAAATCGCGAAGGCGTACTTAACATACGAAGGTAAACTGTGCCCTTTTTAATACACGTGCCATAGAAGATGAGCCAGAACCAGAGCACTCTAGTATTAAGGAAGAAGAAAGTAACAAAATGCTTCCCATTATTCTAATCGATTTCGAGACTTCTGGCTTTGGAAGAGTGATATATTGCAAATTGCTTCAAAATGTGGTTCATCAACTTTTGAAACTTATGTGAATCCGACCCAGCAAATTTCGACATCTGCCACTAGCGCCAATAGTCTAACAAATCATTTTGAAGAACTTATGTATCATGGAGTACAAGTCTCATCCGTTCCTTTAAGAGTGGCACTGGGAAATTTCCATTTTTGGCTAAGCTCGTTTGAACAAAAATCCTATATAGCAACGCACCATCTTAGCTTTGACGGCCCAAAAATCTACAACACGATTACATCATGCTGCTTACAGAGTGATTTTTCGAAAGTGTCGTTCATGGTTTCATCGACATATTGTGTGTCATTAGAAAACATACTGATCGAAAAGGCAAGGGTAAATGTACCATTACGGGCTGGGCAGAATGGTTGAACGTCTCGAGTGCTAACACTCATAACACAATATACGATGTAAAAATCTTACACAAAATTCTCAAGAAATGTAAAATTTCAAAAAAAAAAAATGCTTATAAACAGTGCAAAAAGTTATTGCGGACAAACTCAAAAATGGGACGACAAACTCCTAAAAATCGCTCTTCCGATTTTGGACGGACTAAAAGGTGTGATCGGTGAAAATTTTCGCAAAAAAAATAGCAAAAGCTTCATTAACCATTGAGAGTCTCAAACAAGTTTATCGAACTTCTGGTGCAATTGGTATAACCGAAATATTTGGAAAGAAAATAAACAGTAAATCTGTGATTACAAGTCATAAAAAGGTAATTACGAAAATTGTTGATTGGCAAAATTGAAAAAACTAAGGCTTATACACGAAAAGAAAGCAATATACCAAATA
>NW_012041751.1:0-454 GCF_000956235.1 Wasmannia auropunctata
TCGGATGCGTAATCGCAATACTCGTTCGGCCAAAAATCAAGACGTGTACCGCCGCCGACGCGTCGCCCGCGCCGCGACGCTTGTTTTGCGTAAGCTGACGGCACGCGGGACGAATTACGCCGCTTCACTATCTTACTTATGTGTTTATCCATATGTTCGCTGTATGTAACGTACGCCATACGTATGGATAAATGTGTAATTAAGATAGTGAAGCGGAGCAATTTGGCCCGCACGCGGTCAGCTTACGCGAAACAAGCGTCGCGGCGACGCGGGTCGACAGCGATATAGTGCGGCGATGCTACATGTTAGACAAATGCAAAGTCCCACTTACCAATTATATTAGCCGCGACGCCTCTCGTTCCGAAGCTGATCTCGTATCGAGTTCTGAAATTATAAAAAAAGAAACGCTACTAAAATAGTGAAGCGGTGTCGTCTATCCGCGCGATCAACTTCG
>NW_012041752.1:0-336 GCF_000956235.1 Wasmannia auropunctata
TACCCATAATATATTCCAATACGTTATGTTCAGATAATTCCATAAGGTAAATATTTTGTTCGACGATATACTGTCACATTAGAGACGTGCTTTCCTTGGCGCTGTGTATGTGTGTTTTTAAGAATTAACACACGAAAATCTCGAAGAAAATAGAAAATTTCCAGAATAAGACGTATAATGTTCTGCAACGTGTGGTCACACGTTGAGACCTGATTTCCTTGGTGTAATGGCAAAAAGCAGGACCGCTCAATTAAATCAGTTTTCTGTTAATTTGACATATTTGTTCATTTATTTAAGATCCTCAGATTTCTATAGTCTATCTGAAGCACACTTTAA
>NW_012041753.1:0-506 GCF_000956235.1 Wasmannia auropunctata
GTTCCGCAAAGCGCATCATGCGCATGATATATCATGGTATCCTTGTTGTTCATCAAATGTTAAACAAAGATAAAAAGATAAATCTTGCGCATAATGCGCTTTGTCCGTCAGTACTCATCGTCGGTCTCCAGGAGCTGCAAAAAGGGACAAAGAGTACTTCCCTAAATCCCTTTCGTTTTCCACGTACCGAGTCAAATTTGTGTTTTCCTCGGCACGTGTCTAAAGGCTGATCTACACGATAAGGCGGTAGTCAAAGTTATTAGGGTGCGTTCCCACTGAGCGCGTCACCCATGGATTTTAGGGCAAATTCACACCTTGACAGAAAAGCGGAAAACAGAAAAGCAGAAGCCAATCAGAACTCGCACTGGTAGCAAGAAAAGCCGAAAGCAAAAACTATTAACTAACCAACGCGAGTCCTGATTGGCTTCTGCTTTTCAGTTTTCCGCTTTTCTATCAAGGTGTGAACACAGTATAACCAGTAGGTCCTGTCTCTTATACACATCTCT
>NW_012041754.1:0-451 GCF_000956235.1 Wasmannia auropunctata
TCTTCTTCTCGCGGATGTTTTTGAGAATTTTCGTAACACGTGTATAAATAGTTATGGACTTGACCCCGCGCATTATTATACGTTACCGGGATATACTTAGGATGCCATGCTAAAATTCACGGGTATTCGATTCGAGTTACTTACTGATATTGATATGGTACTATTTGTGGAACGTGGAATACGCGGTGGTTTGAGTCAGTGTTCCAATAGGTATGCGCCTTTGACTATATAATCATGGACCGCTGACGCCAACTTCACGTTGGTAGCCAAGATCTGTAGCGACATCGTGTGGCAAGCGGTAGTTGGGAGAAATAAAGGTAGCAGCCTGCAGCAGTATCTAGCAGCAATAGAATTCCTTTAAGATTAATTTTTATTTTTACGATTTTGCTAAAAAATGGTACTGTATTGTTTTGTGGAAGGCTGCAAATCAAAGAAATACTGCAAAAAAGGT
>NW_012041755.1:0-321 GCF_000956235.1 Wasmannia auropunctata
TGGACTGAAAAGAGAAAAAAGAAAACGGATGAGTTATATGCTGGAGAAATTTCTATACAAATTCATTTCATGATAAAGATACACAAATGGATACTTACGACTTCTCACTCACGGCCTCGATTGGAACGTAAAAATTGGCCATCTTGCGGAGGTTTCTTTTTTTGCGAGAGCTGATGACCACTATTCTGAGTCGTTTCAACTGTGTAATGATCGCGCTCCCGCAAAAATGCTACGTAATATAGGATCAACCCCTCCCCTTAATTATTTAAATAATTTTGTTAAGAGGGGGTACCCCCTCCCCTCTGTTCGCAGGAATTTTAT
>NW_012041756.1:0-470 GCF_000956235.1 Wasmannia auropunctata
TTGCCATTGCCTTCCGAGAGGTGGAGCGCCGATTTTTTTATTTTTCAATTTTTTCTTCCTTTGTTCTCGGTGGGTTTGAACCTGTTTTCTATGCAGCTTTGACTTGTATAGCGATGACTTAGGTACCTCTGCCACGGCGCCCACAAGATAACTCTCTCAAAATTATTAAAATTAAAATAATTATAATAAATCTAACTTCAAAAAACAAAGTCTGAGAAATTACTCGAATAGTCCCAATCATAGAATATATCGAATTAGAAGATCACCCTATTAATATAAACATATATCTTATAACAGTCAGAATCATAATAATAACTAAAATAGAATAATTAAAAAAATAAATATTAGTAACTACCGGTCTTATTATTCAATTCCCTAACATTATAAAAAACAATATCACCGGATAAAAATAGAAATATATTATAATTAGACTTGTAAATTTTAAAAATACTCTTTTCTAAATAACTTAA
>NW_012041757.1:0-550 GCF_000956235.1 Wasmannia auropunctata
AGCCTCTGGACACTGTGCACGGAAATGTCCTGCTTTACCGCAAAGCCAACATTCTTTTTGGTTCACAGAATTAACATTTCCAAAATTTTTACTTTTACCATTTTCTCCCTTATTTTTGTTCGAAAAATATTCTACTCCATTTTTTTTTCTTCCAAAATTTCCCCCAAAGCCACTTTTCCTTTTTCCCTCGTAACAACTCTCCCGTATAACTTTAATAGCTTTGGCCCTTTCAATTGCTGTCTTTAAGGAAATAACCCCTTCCAATTGAAGAGTCCTTTTAATAAACCCATCGGATAGAGCAGAAACAAATTGAGCACATGCAATTTTGTCGCGGACTGAGTGAGGGCACTCAGAATACGCTAATTGCGATAACCGTTCTAAATCCGAACCAAAAGCAGCAATATCTTCCCCGAATTTCTGTTTCCTATTTGTGAATTGAGAATAATAAGATTGAGACAAATGATTTTCTCCAAAACGCATTTCTAGCTTTGATTTTAATTCCGCGTAATCTAAAATCCTCTATGTTCTGCACACAATTCAAAATCGAACG
>NW_012041758.1:0-310 GCF_000956235.1 Wasmannia auropunctata
TTAATGCTAACCTATTAGTATATAGTAAAACATTTATACAAATGATAACACTAATTACTCTAATAAATTATGACTTATACATTACTCACGACAGATTTCTCAGAATGATGTAATACTGCGGTACTACTATTCTGTTATGATCTGTTTAGAGATCACTCAGAATCACCTTGCAATATCGTCAATCAAGAAGTAGCAATGTGTCTCTGATCTGTGTTTTTTTTTTTGTACCACTACATCAATGCATCGACATATGGATTGCGATTAATCCCATCGATGTATAGAATGGACTGCGCATGTCATTAAGTAAACA
>NW_012041759.1:0-380 GCF_000956235.1 Wasmannia auropunctata
TATATATATGTAGAAATTTTTTTTCTCCGTCCTTGAAATAACCTGTAAAAAATATATATATTTATGAAATATGACTGAGTGATTTACGTAATTATAAAAATAAAATGTTTTAATTTCATTAATATATTTATTTTAATAACGCTAAACACCCTACACACACACACACACGCACACACACGCACACACACGTACACACACGCGCACACACGCACACACACGCACACACACACACACAGAGGTGTCTCATCTCTACCGCATTTCCTCTTAAGAACGTGTGAGATAATTTTGAGTCGAAAATCCTAATACAAAAATGTCGAAGCTATAATACTTTACAAGTTATAAACGATTTGAGTTGAACAATATTAACGACTGAAATTCGC
>NW_012041760.1:0-550 GCF_000956235.1 Wasmannia auropunctata
AATACCGGCTTTAGTCAATGAAATTTTAAGGCTTAAGGCCGCAGCACAGTCTTTTGCAGAACGCATAACGCGTAGTGCATATGCGAATCAACAAATCAGAATCCTTTCTTTCCTCCTATTTCACTGAAAAGAAGCATTTTGATTGGCTAATTCTTTTATGCACTATGCATTATGCGTTATGCAAAAGCAGAGAGAAGCATGAGAGCGGCCATCCCGGCGTTTTTCGCCATTGTCATTGGCTATGTACGTAGTTCCATCTCAAAAGTAGAAGCAATTGGCGCTAGTGTACGGGGAGGTCAAAACTTTTACCGGTGTCGCGAAAAACGCCGGGATGGCCGCTCTCATGCTTCTCTCTGGCAAAAGTTTGTACTGCGGTCATTAAGCGGGGAGCACAAACTTTTGCATAACGGATAACACATAAAGCAAAAGAAATTTAATCAATCAGAGTTTTTTATTTCATAGAAAGGAAGGAAACGAAGGATTTTTATTGGTACATTTCCTTATGCATTACGAGTTATGCTTTATGCAAGAGTCTGTGCTCTCCGTCTTA
>NW_012041761.1:0-375 GCF_000956235.1 Wasmannia auropunctata
GCCTTCGGCGACCGACAGATGTTCGAAACTTATGTAGTGGGGATAAAACGGCAATAGTAGGATACAGAGACTCAGAGAGGCACAAACGTGTAGAAGCAATGTAGAAGAATTACCTCAATAAAATATTAATCAATGTTATTAATTAATTCCTAAGTAAAAATATTATTTTACATCTAGTGGATACCCGGGTACCCGGTTGTGCCCATTATGTACATGTAATAAAGTCATGTAGTTTAGGTTAAAAAAAATTGAACAAAAATATTATGTTAGTAGTTTTATATTCTAAAAGAGTTAAATAATGGGGATCCGGAGGGACAAATCGATATTTCAATTTTTAATCAAGTTATGAGCAATAATATGGCGCGGTGGATACAC
>NW_012041762.1:0-715 GCF_000956235.1 Wasmannia auropunctata
CAATAAATTGAGAGTATAGAATGCGATTAAATAATGAGGCAGACCGGATGCAGTTGAAAAAGAATTAATTAAATAAGTTCACTTACTCAAGCGATGTGATTAACTGTTCGGAAGGCCGGCACAGGCCCCAACAGGCGACTGCTCGAACTCGCAGAGTCCGCAGATGAGACGAAAAGTTACAAACTACGCGACTAAGTGTCGGTAGGTGCCTGACACAGTGTGTGTCTTACGATAGAATAGAGAATCCCGCACTTCCTATTCTAACTACTAAGCAATAAGTCGACTCGAAAGCCTAGAGGCAATACGGAAGACTTATCACTTCTACTGCTAACCGCTGACCACTGCCTGCATCCGCTGTCTTGTCTGGCCTGAGCATGGAGCCTCCGGGGGCTCCTTATATAGGTAAGGCTTCTCGCCACGCCCAAGTGGTGGGCGGAGCGTTCTCGGAACGGTAGAATCGCTAGGAAAGGGTAACGGAAGATGGGATGGGAGAGACTCGTGGAGAGGGGACGCGTCGCTAGGAATGACTCGAATTTTAATTAATTGTTGTAATTAATTAATTTAGCAATTTTGAGTTTTAAAATTAAGATATTATTATTCTCGGCGTTGTAAGAAGAACGTCAGTTTTTGTCGCTTCTCGCTACGCCAACTGGTTCGCTAGATATTAATTTGAAAATTTTTATGCAATATAAAATGTTGTAAATAATTCCTTTTT
>NW_012041763.1:0-464 GCF_000956235.1 Wasmannia auropunctata
TAACTTATTTTTACAAGCTAAAAATTATACGGAAAGTATAAATATTAATATAAATTTTTGAAATATTTAAAAAATATAATTATAAAATTGACTGTAGTGATTGATACGGTGATACTGATGTTACTAGTACACAATGTTATTGATACACGATATTACGGTGCACTGATTCTAACATTCGCATAGCGACAGCATTTTATACTGCTGTGATTAAATGTACAGACTGTTTCCACAATAAGTTGTTTACATCGATTTGACTTGACATTCTACGACATTCAAATTTTACTTTGTAAGTCTCTAGCCGTGCGCGATAAAAACGATTCATAGTTATACATCCGCAGAATATTGCGAAAATAGATTTGCTTTTATCGTTATCCTTTGTTAAATGCAAAAATGCGATCAGAACGTGCTGCGTGAAGAATTGCTGCGTGCGCGCAGCGTAAACGAGTACAGATGGTGTGCATACA
>NW_012041764.1:0-454 GCF_000956235.1 Wasmannia auropunctata
AAACAAAAATTGGTATCTGAAAAATTCTTGTACAGGTTTTTAGAAAACACCTCGAAGAAGAAATCTTATATGTTTGCCACTTGAGATTCCGTGCAGCGGCTTTTTATAAGCAAACATGAAAGGTGCCGAAGATTGGTTTTTTGCATATATAGCGATGAAACTATTGATCGGATCGAAAAAAGTTTCCAACGAAAGTTGTAGATATTAAAAAGATGAACAAAAGTAGCCGTCGAAGGTTAAGGCACAGTATATAACCAGTAGGTCCATTCAGCGAAAAACTAAATCTTCGCGTAGGTATCGCCGCACAACTTTTGTTTTGGGTTGGATCCAATAAAATGCAAGACGATACATACGTATGTGCAGACAATTTATAGCAATTACATAAGAAATTTTCGTTAGTGATTATCCTACGAATAATTTAATACAAATGTTATTAATAAAACGTTTTATTCGA
>NW_012041765.1:0-731 GCF_000956235.1 Wasmannia auropunctata
GCTGGTTGATACTGTTTTTTTTCATAAATTTTTTACATGTAACTAATAAATGAAATAAATACCGTAAAGATATTTTTTAATAGCCACATTCTTCAACAACATAGAAATTATTTTTATAATTTAAGAATATAATTAATTTTGTTGTATTAATGAAAAATGTGAAGTGGTACAACTTGTAACAATCGGCCCCATATGCAGGGTCAATTGTTACAATTACTAGAATCAGTCGTTACACATCCAGATTTCAAAATATGACGCATTCAATTGAAGAAAATAAAAAAAATTGTGCATAACATAACTTTATTTATAACTTTTAAATAAAATATACACATTAATGTAACATTAATAATATAAACATAAATGTTTATTAGTTTTTTCTTACATAATTTACAGTGAAAAAAATATAAATATAAGATTGCACTAAGGAAAGACTACAAAAATTTAACATTATTTTAAATTTGTTTCGGTTAAAAACAATAATAACACTGTAAAAACATACCCCGTCACAACCAGTCACGACTTAACATATTTACACATTTTAATTGTTGCTTAAGCAATAAATATATTTTAAGACGTTAATGTAAGTTATTATTTATAAAGTAAAGATTCTAAAAAAATTGTTGGAACTATAATATAATAAGCAGATTTATAAATATAACATTTAATATATCACTGATTTATTTTATTTTTGGCTATCAAAAACTGAAATTATTTTTATTTCTGAAAATATG
>NW_012041766.1:0-593 GCF_000956235.1 Wasmannia auropunctata
TTTTTAAACTACATAAGATCAAATATAATTTGAAAGTGCATTGAATATTAAATTGTGTAAGAAACTATGTGAAGAATTTTTAGAATACATGAAAAATTTAGATATTTATTACGCTTGATAAGAACATCGCCCGTACCTTAATCTTCTCTTTCAAAATGTCATTTACATTTGTTTGCAAGTTTAAAAAAGAATTTTATATTTACATGTGATTTCACTGTGTTTATTTGAGCATGACGGAAATATGCATTAAGCGCGAGTTATATATTTAATTTATTAATATTCAACTTACTTGCGTGTGCCAACTGCTCGCTGCCAGACGTGGCGTAAAAATGGCTTTTGTTACGTGCCGCGTCACTTACCGATTCTGAAAATCTTTTTCTCTTAGTTTCTCTTCTCCTTTTTTGTTGTTTATGCAAGACGATTTCTCGAGCCTATAATGTATATCTTAATAAACCCAAGCAATATCCGCTTAGACCTTTTATCGCGATTTATCTCATCTGAGTCTCAGTTGACACTTTCGATTTTATTACGGTTCTGCTTCGAAAATATACTACAAGCGTGCCATAAATCGATCCAGACGTCCTTAATCGCTT
>NW_012041767.1:0-505 GCF_000956235.1 Wasmannia auropunctata
TAAACTTTTGTTTGAAAAATTTTTCTCTCCCGGGCTTGATTTTCGAAATATTTGACTGGATGGATTAAAATGGTCCACCCTGTATATAAAAAACGGGCGCGCCAAGTATGCTGCTGCTGGAGATTTCTTCCTATTTTTGATTTTTCTGTCACGTAATTTGCTACTTGTTATCGAAATCCCTTTTTAATTACTGCGGTCCTAATTATGCTATTTATTGCATTTCTTGTTTTTATTTTTTACGTATACATTGAAAATAATACAACTTGGATTTTATTTGTTTAATTTGATACAATATTTTTTTCGAAGTATATTATTTTTTTTAGTTTTTAATTCAATTACAATAAATATACTCGAAATAATATTTTAATTTCACTTCTTTTTGGTAATATTATATTTTTAATTTATTAAATTAAATTTTTTTAAAATCATGTATACGTTAGAGATAATACAACTTGGATTTTGATTGTTTAAATTTGATACAATAGTTTTTCTTCGGGATATATTA
>NW_012041768.1:0-730 GCF_000956235.1 Wasmannia auropunctata
TGCTCGAGCCTAGCGCGATTCAAGGCGACGGCTTTAAGCGTGATCGCGCGTCCGTCCGACTATACGCGTGGCTCGCGACGATATCACCCGAAGCGTCGCCTGTTAGATAGGCATAGGGTATTCGTCGCAAGGCGTTGCCACGAAATCGGAAGCAGGATACAAACCTGCAAGCGTTAAATAAGATCGCCGCGGAACGCGAGGCGAACCATCGCGCGCCGTATTATTACATACCGCCACCACCGAGTGTATGTCCGACAATCTTTAAAATTAAATAATATAAATATTCGTGTCTTGTAATAATAAACCAGTTCCCTAAACGAAACCACAGTGTAGATATTAATGTTATCTGCCTGAAGACAAAACATTTTGGTGCCTCCTGTGAGATGTGAATTCCCACGCGGAACGACCTCTGAAAACAAAGCGATTGCCGCATACGCCTACAAGATCCACATTTACGAGGGTCGCCCATTTCATCACGGGCTCTACAAGACAGAAGAACGCCAGACGTTATTCGCCCACCTTGCCTGAGCAATTCAAACGTGAGTCATTCGATTCAGATTTATTCTAAAGCGTAAACGATGGCCGACAGAGTTAGATTATTTGTACAAAGGCGTACATACTTAAAATCACAGATCACTTGTTTGAACAATGCCCTCGACAAAGGTAAAATGAATAATTCCTCATTAAAATTGCGAATGGCTCGGTTAACGGAATTGTATCATGCGTATGA
>NW_012041769.1:0-333 GCF_000956235.1 Wasmannia auropunctata
ACGCATTTGTTTACCTACCAAGGGGTCTACAGCTTTGTTATCGTCCAAGGCCGTTTGGTGAAAGTCGGGTATGACCGAAAGGGATAAGGGCGGTTATGGTCGTGGGAGATCGAAGCGTCGAGTCTCACTCTAGTTCGACACGCGGATCCGGAAGCATCTTCGGCCGAGTGAGTCCGGTATCCGACGAGTCGTCTCATTTAGAAACTACATTCGATACAAACTATATTATACGAAGTCGTGTGTGCTCGAGCCTAGCGCGATTCAAGGCGACGGCTTTAAGCGTGATCGCGCGTCCGTCCGACTATACGCGTGGCTCGCGACGATATCACCCGA
>NW_012041770.1:0-494 GCF_000956235.1 Wasmannia auropunctata
CTGTATGTCTGCTTGTATAAGTTAATTAATTTTTTGTAATAAAAAAATAAGCAAAATACAAACAAAACAAAATGTGATTAGCCGAACCGCGAATATTTAAATTAAATAAAAATGCGCAGAGCTATCTAAACTATAACTGTTCTATAATAAATTAAGATTTTTACAAGGGACCCTTACAAACTGCACAATAGCTACAGCATAGAGAAAATTATCCAAGCATCTTGACTCCCTTTGGATCACTTTCCACCCAAAAATTAGACCGGAAATGAAATAAATATAAATAATAAAATAATAAAATAAATAAAAAATAATAAAATAAATTTTTTTTTAACTTTTCAATAAATTATCAAAGCATCTTGATTCCCTTTGGATCACTTTCCATCTAAAAACTAGACCGGAATTAAAATAAATATAAATAATAAATTAAAATAAATAAAAAAATAATAAAATAAATGTTTTTAAATAAATTTTCCCTACGACAAGCATCGAAAAAT
>NW_012041771.1:0-2478 GCF_000956235.1 Wasmannia auropunctata
TGAATTGTAATATATTTTGTATCTTATCATAACATATAATATAAAATAAATAATATTTAAAACAATTTATATGTATACTGTAATTTTACGAAAGTTGTACGTTTGCGACATTCTTTGGCGTGTCTTCTATTAACGTGTGGAACTGGACAGTAAGTTGTGCAAAAATGTTCTTTTTTGTTAGTATGTACATCTATAGTCCTTGCGTGCACAATGTGGTTTCAATTAAAAACTCTAAGAACTTCTAGGTTTGGTTTTGTTTATTATGTTATGAGTTATTTTCTAAAAATCTAGAAAATAATATACGTTATTATACATGACAATGGATGTAGCATTAATATTTTAAATTAACAAGAACACATACAAGATATAATTGAAACTTAATACAGAATATATATACCAATTCTAGCTGGAACGTATTTTATAATCTTCCCTTCCTTTTTTGCTAATTAAATAATTGTTTTATTTAATAACATTGTGATATAAATAAATAAGAAAGGGACGCTTTATTTATTAATTATTAATAACTCCTTTATGCCAGCAACATGACAATCCGTAACTTCGCGGAAGTGATTGAAATGAATCAAGTTATTTTAATAGTGTGTTGTGGAATATTCAATATATTAATGGCTTCTGTAATTTTCGTAATCGGAAAAGTTGTATAATAATAAACTCAAATCATCGTAACTACTTTTCGTTTATACTAGCAGTGTATAATCATGAATTTATTTTTTAAAGACTTAATTGCCAGTGGTTACTTATAACTTGCGCGTTCGGAAACTTTATATTACATGTATTTAGATCACCAATGCTGTAATTTATAGTTAAATTATAATTAATTCTATAATAATTAAAATTTTAATAAATAACAGAAATATTAATTAAACACGATTAATTAATGAGTATTATTAAAATTTTAATTCTTTTGTATGTTTTTAAATATCTAAAATATATTTTTAACATTTTTAACGAATTATATATTTATATTTTTAAGCTGATAATATGAAATAAAACAGAAGCACTTCGACCAAAAAACAATTATAAAAAATCAAAAGTACGTCGAACAATTATCTCGATACGATTTAGGATAATGGTATGTAAATAATGATTTATTTTAAGTTCTCCGCAGTGTATTTTAAGATGCTTACAAGCATCAAATTAAGAATTAAAGATCAATTGTGGCCTCGTTATTCCAACTTCAACTATAATAATTGCATTGCAAGTCCGACATTAATTCGGCGCGCAGTTTAAATAACTAAATAATAAACTTAAAGATTCATATGAAATTTATTAAGCACCAAGCCCCAGCCGTGACCGTAGAAGGCGCTCTCAAATTTATTTGAATTATTTATTTTCTTTTTATTGACAGACGAAGCAATTAGGTATCTTTATTCATAATTTGAACTAATTAGAATCATTAGTAAATTATATGCGATTATATTACTTGATATTAATTGGCAAAAATGACTAATCCACACGCTATATCCACATGCTATCGATTCTCAACAATATCGTGACACTTGTCATTATAAGCGACATATATAGGTCTATTACAGAAAAATAAGTCGCATTTTGCGATGTGCGTGGAACTGCAATCTAACATGTTCTTATTAGCCTGTATATTATTACATGAAATCATCGACGCGGATCGAAATTAGTCCAACGATATAAGTTCGCAAGTGATGGCTACGCGATTCGTTTTCACGGTCGCGATTTTTCATTTTGCAATCTGGCGCTGTTATGCGGTGAACGGGATAATCTGGAGCAAGCAATAGCAGGAATTCGTGCAATTGATTAGCATCCCGCAATTCGCCGCTCTTAAAGAGGAAAATCTGTCCAAACGCCGGGCGATGGAGATGATGGACATGAGGGGAGAAATAGTGAAAGTCGTGTATCACGAGGTGCGAACACAAGCGCGCATGATTCTATGTATATAAAAAGATCCACACACAGTTTTTTCTGCAAGATATGATGATTATAAGCTTCTCAAAGAGTTTAATAATAAATTAGTAGCATTCGGAATAGTTTATTAGACTTATAATACTGTTAAGAGGATCCTAAACCCTAGATCAAACTCCAAAAATCCGCTGTTTTACCAACAATTAGTGAGTATGTATGCGTGCAATATTGATTTTGTAGTGTGTAGTGATGTGTCATGTTTATTACCTCTCAATATATCTCACGCATACATATACACAAATTTGTCGGTTACTAATATATCTTTATTTAGGCTTCAATACTTAATTGTAACGACTCACATATATTCATTTCTTTATTGTACATACATCTGGTTCTGCCTTCATTTTGAACATATAACCTGCCTAACTTTTCCACGAAATAAACGTTTTGGTAAATTGATAGCATTAGACGCCATGTTGAGGTTAAATTAAAATCGATAACGAAATCTGTAATTTCTTAATTTTTTCCTGTTTTTGGTACAATTAAACACTCATACCTATTACAGTTTTAAAAATATTCACG
>NW_012041772.1:0-1222 GCF_000956235.1 Wasmannia auropunctata
CGTGAGAAATTATAAATACAAGAGAACTATCAATCTTGGGTAAAAAATATCTAGACAAAATAAAATATTCTTAATAAGTCATTGATATTTGCGCAAGCTCATTATACACAATAAACGCTTCCCAATTTAATTTATACATTTATAAAACTTTTATTAAAACTTTTTATTTAATTTTGTAGCTTGGAATATTTTTATAATTAAACCGAAATAACAAAACCGCGTTTGACTAAAAAAAGATTTATCTACATTTAAATTGTGATTTTTATTTGAATTAGAGTCCAATTTTTGAAAATTCTAAATTTATTTTTAGAAAAAAAGAAAGAAATAAAATTGATGATTTAATTATGAATTAAATTTAAAAAAAGAGGCGATTTTTATGGAATAAATGATTATCATGGAGACTGTTTTCTGTACCTGAATTGTACATACAAGCAAGACAAATGAATTATAATACAGTATACTTATAGTATATACTCGTTGCACTTAAAGTGAAATAGGTATATGTTTGATATTTGGCAAAAGTGAGAAAGGAAATTCTAGTGCAGTCTAGTGAAAAAGAACAGAAAACAGACCTATGATTCCCTAAAATTTTGATAATAGATTACTCGTTGTTTCAAATTTTTTATAAACATTTGTAATATACGTGTGATATATTACTCATCATGATAGGATTATTATTAATAAAATTCTTTGTTTAGCAACAGATCTAATCTTAGATATTGTAATAAGATCTAATCTTAGATTCTCCCTATTAATAAATGACTTTCATAAATAGGATACTTAAATTAATGGAAGTTGGGCTATTGAATGTGTTAAAAGAGCGTTGGTTGGAAAATCGATTTAAACATATTGACGCCCCGGACAACACACCTGTACCAATTGATATACAACAAGTTTCTTTAATAATCATAGTAATGTGCGGTGGGATGATTATGGCTCTCATTATTTTCATAATTGAAAAAATTGTATTTGCTTATAAATCAAAGCGGTTGTAATTATTTTTAATTATATTCCATCACGAATATATTCTAGGAGTTTACTTTAATAAGTAAGCGAGTAATAATTTAATCAGTATTAAAAAATGGGTAAATTATTTTGTAATTACGTATATTACATAGTTGTAATTAATAATATTTCTTATTAATAATTAAAACTTTGAGAAAGCATACACTTTTGTGAGAATATTGATTCAAACTTTGTTGGAATATAAATGCACTACTTT
>NW_012041773.1:0-710 GCF_000956235.1 Wasmannia auropunctata
GTTTTGTTCAGTAATATGCATGTCATTTGGGGCTGTGTTATTTACATATATAATGAAAAATGTTTTTGTGCCACCATTTAATAATTTGAAGTCCTTGTTGACTGATACTACGTACAATATTGTAAGTCTAAAGAATACAACGGCAGCTTCTATTGTTCTGGTAAATATGCTCTTATTATTGATCCAATATTGACATAATATATTTTAATCCTTAAAAAAATGCACAAAACATAAAGGAAATGGTCAAAACGTAATTTAAGTGAAAACTATAAATTCTTAAGGACATAATTTATGTAGAGATTTTTTTTACATGTGTATAAAAAGTCTTATGCAATTGAGACTTTTTGTACATATCTAAAATGGATTTTAATATTATAGAATCATAATAATAAAACACGTTTAGTACATTTAATATACATTTTAATGCTTTAGATTCACGATAACGAGACATTTGTACAGGCAAGACAAACGAATCGCACGGCAATAGCATTTACACTTGAGAACATGCATAAAATAGCATGTTTTTCGCAAAAAAAGAAATATGCCATATTACAAAGTGAAGTTATGCATAAGATGAATGGAGATATGATATGTCATTTGATTAAAATGGGAGCAATAACAGAAGTGGGTACATCAGGTGCGATAGCTTCCGGCATCGTGAGAAATTATAAATACAAGAGAACTATCAATCTTGGGTAAAAAATATCTAG
>NW_012041774.1:0-300 GCF_000956235.1 Wasmannia auropunctata
TTATAATTTTGGAAATCTTTGCAATCAAGGTAGTTAATGAATATAAAAGTTTAATCGAGTTAAAATATTTAATTTTATCATATCGTTAATAATAGAAAATCATTAATTTGGACATGCAATATAGGCTACATTCCCCAAAATCTTTATGGAAAATCGAGGGTATTAGAAGTATCACTGGGATTGTTTTGTTCAGTAATATGCATGTCATTTGGGGCTGTGTTATTTACATATATAATGAAAAATGTTTTCGTGCCACCATTTAATAATTTAAAGTCCTTGTTGACTGATACTACGTACAAT
>NW_012041775.1:0-488 GCF_000956235.1 Wasmannia auropunctata
TTCTCGAAAATAATACTTTGGAAAATGACTTTATCACACATAGTTGAATTTTGTTTTAAAATAACCTTTAATTTGGTCATTAAAAAAATTTTAAAATTTTTAAAACAGAGTGAAGTGGTGGAGGAAATATTTAAAAAATCGTTCTCTATTACTATCATAAAGTACACTTCAAGCCATTCAATTTTGAGCTAGAACATTATTTTCTATCTCTCATAGTTTCAACGATATTCACGTCGAAAGAAAAAAACCGATTTTTTTCAAGGAGTGATTTCATCCTTTCGAAACGGAATAGAGCACCAACGAAAAATAGTTTTGTACGTACTACGGATGAACTGTTTTACTTTTACACAAAGTTTCAGATTTTTCTGAATTTTCGGGTTCCTTAACTTCTTTTGTATGTAATTAAATGTGCACGTTTTGTGCATGTGGAGGCGCTGGTAGACATGGCTATTTAAAACGTTGGCATGTTCACTTTCTGCAGGCTTCTC
>NW_012041776.1:0-350 GCF_000956235.1 Wasmannia auropunctata
CTTTGTGAACCCTCTATTAGTGATCCATGTAACGTCGTCCACCGAAGCTCTATGAATCTTCTATTAATGATCCACAGAACGTTCATGTGTCATTCATCAATGCTCCATAAATCTTTTATTAATAATCCATGTAACGTCTAATGGACATCTATGGAGATGTCTAATGGAAATCCAGTGGACGTACACAAAGGGGAACTATCGACTTTAAGGCGATGCCGGAAGGTCCGAAAAATTTGCACGAGGTCGATAAAACAGTCTGTTCAATTTCAATGGTACCTTTAAATGAACTTCTTATAATATCTTCTGTCTCAGTCAAACATATACATTGTCTTTATCTAACTTATTGAAAC
>NW_012041777.1:0-552 GCF_000956235.1 Wasmannia auropunctata
CCACAATCTTTGTGATATATTTATATTATCTCCTTTATATATCTAATCATCCTCTATAAATCCTCTATTATTCATCCACCGTAGCGTCGGTTAGTCGTCCACCGAAATTCTATAAACCATCTACTAGTGATCCACATAACGTCGATTAATCGTCTACTGAGGTTCGGCTAACTGTCTACTAATGATCTACGTAATGTTGATTAGTCGTCCAACAAAACTCCAAGATATTTCTATTAATGATCCATGTAATATCGATTAGTCGTCCACCGTAGTTCTGTGAACCGTCTATTAATAATTGTAACGTCTAATAAACATCCACGAAATTGTTTAAGAAACATCTAATAAACGTGCGCAAGACGTATAATAGATTTCTGGTGGCAATTTAATTCATTGGAAGGCTGATGGACATCCACTGGAAGCTTTGTGAACTCTCTATTAGTGATCCATGTAACGTCGTCCACCGAAGCTCTATGAATCTTCTATTAATGATCCACAGAACGTTCATGTGTCATTCATCAATGCTCTATAAATCTTTTATTAATAATCCATGTA
>NW_012041778.1:0-438 GCF_000956235.1 Wasmannia auropunctata
AGCTGTTCATTAGACATCCATCCTACCTCCATAACTCCGTAAATTTTATTTCCATGGTGGAAATGAGATAGACATCCATTAGAAATCCATTAAATATCTATAGCTCCATCGGATTTTATTTTTACAATGGAAATCGGATAGATCTCCATTAGACGTCCATCCTACCTCCATAGCTGTATAGATTTTATTTCCATGATGGAAGTGAGATAGAAATCCATTAGGTATCCATTAAATATCCAAATATCTATAGCTCCATGAATTTTATTTCCGTGGTGGAAGTGAGATAGATATCCATTACAGATTTATTAAACATCTATAGCTTCATCAAATTTTATTTCCACGACAGAAATGAGATAGATATCCTTTAAAGATTAATTAAACATTCATAGCTTCGTTGGAATTTATTTCACAACGGAAGTCAGGTAGACCTCCATTAGA
>NW_012041779.1:0-476 GCF_000956235.1 Wasmannia auropunctata
CATTAAACATCCATAGTTCCATGAAATTTTATATTTACGATAGAAGTTAGATAGACGTCTATTAGAGATCCATCCTATCTCCATAGCTCCATGAATTTTATTTCCATGATGGAAGTGAAATAGACATCCATTGGAAATCCATTAAACATCCATAGCTCCATGAGATTTTATGTTTATGATAGAAGTTAAATAGACGTCTATTAGAGATCGATCCTACCTCCACAGCACCATCGGATTTTATTTCCACAATGGAAGTCGGAGAGCTGTCCATTAGACATCCATCCTACCTCCATAACTCCGTAAATTTTATTTCCATGGTGGAAATGAGATAGACATCCATTAGAAATCCATTAAATATCTATAGCTCCATCGGATTTTATTTTACAATGGAAATCGGATAGATCTCCATTAGACGTCCATCCACCTCCATAGCTGTATAGATTTTATTTCCATGATGGAAGTGAGATAGAAATCCA
>NW_012041780.1:0-555 GCF_000956235.1 Wasmannia auropunctata
CACATAGAAATTGACATCCAGTGGATGTCCATCAACACTCCATAGATCCATGGGATATCCATGGTGGAAGTAAGATAGACATCCATTGGAGATCCATTAAACATCCATAGCTCCATGAGATTTTATATTTGCGATTGAAGTTAGATAGACGTCTATTAGAGATCCATCCTACCTCCATAGCTCCATGAATTTTATTTCCATGGTGGAAGTGAGATAGACATCCCTTAGAGATCCATTAAACATCCATAGTTCCATGAAATTTTATATTTACGATAGAAGTTAGATAGACGTCTATTAGAGATCCATCCTACCTCCATAGCTCCATGAATTTTATTTCCATGGTGGAAGTGAGATAGACATCCATTAGAGATCCATTAAACATCCATAGTTCCATGAAATTTTATATTTACGATAGAAGTTAGATAGACGTCTATTAGAGATCCATCCTATCTCCATAGCTCCATGAATTTTATTTCCATGATGGAAGTGAGATAGACATCCATTGGAAATCCATTAAACATCCATAGCTCCATGAGATTTTATATTTATGATAGA
>NW_012041781.1:0-534 GCF_000956235.1 Wasmannia auropunctata
TCAGAGATGTGTATAAGAGACAGCAATAATATTATGTTAAATAATAACTTGTTCATATTACTGTAAATATCATGTTTATAACAAAATTCAAATTATTATAAAACTCGAATTCGTAATATAATTCTGTAATCAAATTTACATAGAGATACCCACATAGAAATTGACATCCAGTGGATGTCCATCAACACTCCATAGATCCATGGGATATCCACTCCATGGTGGAAGTAAGATAGACATCCATTGGAGATCCATTAAACATCCATAGCTCCATGAGATTTTATATTTGCGATTGAAGTTAGATAGACGTCTATTAGAGATCCATCCTACCTCCATAGCTCCATGAATTTTATTTCCATGGTGGAAGTGAGATAGACATCCATTAGAGATCCATTAAACATCCATAGTTCCATGAAATTTTATATTTACGATAGAAGTTAGATAGACGTCTATTAGAGATCCATCCTACCTCCATAGCTCCATGAATTTTATTTCCATGGTGGAAGTGAGATAGACATCCATTAGAGATCCATTAAA
>NW_012041782.1:0-902 GCF_000956235.1 Wasmannia auropunctata
ATGGCCGAAAAATGTTTGTTGAAAGTCTTGACGAACTTAAAGAATTAGAAATGGCCTTGAAGAATGAAGATTTTTTCCAACGTGCGGTAAGACTACATTTTGTACTAATTGTTTTGTACCATCAATCTACAATTCTAATTATTTAATATACTATATATTAATTATTTATATACTATTATGTATAATATTATATACTATATATTAATTATTTAATATATTACATTTGCAAGGAAATTAGACTTTATAAAAATATATATTTTATATAATATTGAATTTAAAGAATGATGTGATTTAAAATAATATCGCTCATCGTTTCTTTTTAGGAAGAAGCTTTGTGCAGTACTATTGGAAGAAACGGCGTGAATCAACTAACACGCAACGTACTGTACGCACTCACGCGAATAAAGTTGCCGTACAGTTTAGTTGGGGTGGCCGTGAAAAACAGGCATTTAACTGTCTAAATATTACGACATTGATTAAAGGTATCTTATCAATCCAAATACTTAAATAATTAATCGTAGCATTCTCAAATACGGTCATATATATATATATATATATATATATATATATATATATATATTTATATTATTTTTTCATGTTAAGCTATTGTAAGAAGCCAAAAAGTAGATGCAAAACCACAAGAAATAGAGGAAGCCATCAATAAATGGCTTGTTCAAGCTACGCTTAGATGCAAGCGAGAAATGTAAGTTTAAAATTAACCGCTATACTGAATTTGTGTTTGCGCGCGCGTGCTTGTATAATATAAATTGTTACAAAATTGACTTTAAAAAAAAAAGTAAAAAAAGGGTGTCAAGTGTAACCGCGCTCCTTGAAAAAAACTTGTGTCTAAATTAAATATAATTTTTTTAAGCAATAAAACCTATCCTTCGTTGTACTTTAAT
>NW_012041783.1:0-446 GCF_000956235.1 Wasmannia auropunctata
ATAAAGTCTATAATAATCTTGTCTTCCGCGTTTCCATGCTTCATGGAAAGGCATCCTGCTTACCTGTATTCAAAATTGTATTTATTTATGCAGATTATGAAATTTTACGGAAACAAAATAAAATATTGTTGGAGCTGAAAGACGTCAAAGAACAGCTTACTGAAGTGAAGAGCATGCTATCTTAATTAAAGGAGAATGAAGGCGTTGTTATGATGAATAATCATAATAACCCACCCATATTCAAGGCAATAAATAAAAGAATTGTGGATGGCCGAAAAATGTTTGTTGAAAGTCTTGACGAACTTAAAGAATTAGAAATGGCCTTGAAGAATGAAAATTTTTTCCAACGTGCGATAAGACTACATTTTGTACTAATTGTTTTGTACCATCAATCTACAATTCTAATTATTTAATATACTATATATTAATTATTTATATACTATTAT
>NW_012041784.1:0-1088 GCF_000956235.1 Wasmannia auropunctata
TTTATTGTTCCAAATGTTAAACATGCATAAAACCCTCATAGAACTCACTTACGGTATTAGGTATACGTACAGAATTTAAGCTTATCTCGGACGGATTCGACGAGTATAGGGATATATGTTATAATTAATATAGGAATTATTTTAAATTTATACGACTTCATCTACTATACATATTAAATAGGTTAGATTTTCCGTCAGTTTTGTACGCGTGGTTTATTTTTATAAGTCAAAGTGGGAAAAGACGAGGAGTGGTAGGAGGTTAATTTGTTACTTGAAGAAATCTCGATATAGTGACAAGGATCTACGTATATTGTCTGCAGTGAAGAATTGTTTCAACAGAAAAGAATAAAAGAACAATAATAGAAACAAAGGTTGGTAACATTATTTATTGTAGTTTTCATTTATGCCACTTTGGAAAAGTCAGAAAAACTGAAAAATTATTGTCGATTACTTGTAAAATTTTCAATGAATATCTGTTTGCAGAAAAGAAAAGATGGCGTTTCATGTCGTCGAGTTTCGAGACGGACTGGAGTTAGTTCCATTTAACTGGATGACGGAAAACAAAACTGTTTGTTTTTATCCAGTAGGATATTCGAAATCCGAAATGTTTAAAGCGGTGAAGGCATCGGTCCAACCTGCGTTGAAGAATAAGGCAGCCAAATGGACTCTTTTTGATATTGTTCGTTGCTTTGCATCAGCTGGTAATAACATTTATGTCTCATTGTATAACCTATAAATGTATTGTTTTAGAAAATGACTCTTCACATGACAATTACTTTTATACATGGAATATTAAAGGCCACATAAGAATTAAGCGTTTAATATATATAATATATTAACAACTGTCGTAAATCGCAAGCGTACACAATAGTTAAGGCGCAAGTAATGTGTTTGTGATATATCATTAACGCTTTTATGTTTGAGATAACTTTCAAAATTTCCTTTCTATTTAAATCATAAATGGTAAAGACATTCCTTTTGTACGTATATAACTGCAACTTGCGATATATTAGTCGAACAACATCAGAGTACATTTCATATATACTGCTTTTACGTATTGCAAATTAAATATTATACAGAAAAAATTA
>NW_012041785.1:0-466 GCF_000956235.1 Wasmannia auropunctata
ATAATTATATGATTTTGAAGTATATTATAGTATATGCTTCGATGCATTTATATTTAATACGTCATCTAGTTCCTTTCATTGTCGATTAAGACTTAGAAATATCGAGGCATTTTTACAAGGTTTTTTATAAAAATCTCGGAAATTCCAGATCATGATTTCCAAATCGGACGTAATTAATACAATAATTTCTTCAGAGTGAAGACACGCTTTTTCTGCATCTAGATTTTTATAGAAATTCATACATTTTCAATCGCGTTAACATGAAGAGATTGTGAAAATCTGTGTTTTGTAAAAATACCATTTTATGTACCCTGTATTTATTGTGTTTTATCCAGTTATAACACAATAACTAAACCGAATTGAAATCTAACTTTCAAAGCATTTTAGCCTAATGTATTGCAAATATTAACATATAAAAATTTTACTCATTGACATTAATCTATTAACAGAATTATGAATAACACGC
>NW_012041786.1:0-624 GCF_000956235.1 Wasmannia auropunctata
TCAAAAGTACTTTTATAACTCGATTTTTGTATAAATATACCTTTTTTATATGCCTAAGTTCTAATTCTATTCCAATTCTAAATCTCCTCTTTATGCGAAATTTTGCCATCAAACGTTATTATTAAACTTACAAAAGATTAAAAAAGAAGATTGAAGTTCACATTTCTTTATATTAAAGTAAGGAAGACGGAGTGGGCAGATAATTTTGAACAGTAGTGTATAGATATGGCGATTCACGAAATTGATCAAATCATACTGCTGTTATGAATTTCTCTTGAAAATTGATGAATGAAAATCTATTGAATATCATAGATATTCGTATGTTTATATGTATAGTGATATAGTGAAAGACTATCTTTGACTGCCTTCTTCAAATCAGTTAGTCGTAAGATATAATGTTGTAATACATTTGATCAGTTTCGTTTTGTTTGAGTCACTGTATGTCATATATTATTCCTTGTAAGGTATTTCCTAAAAGGAAATTAAATATATGTATATATCATACATATTATATAGTCGATCGATTATAAACTACAAATTAATAGTATATGGCAATGTAATGGTATATTTCACTTTATATAAAAAATCTTTTTTAAATTTATTATTAAACATATTATTGGCAGA
>NW_012041787.1:0-1320 GCF_000956235.1 Wasmannia auropunctata
TTGTATTTTGGTGACAAAGCAGTGTCAGAGGAAACTCTAAGAAATTGTGTTGATTTTATGAGCGATGAGTTCTTCTGTCATGGTATAATGGAAGTAGTGGATATTCAGACAATGTTGAAAAATGATAAAAAAGCAACGTATCTGTATCAATATTCATATGAGAGTGAAACTTCTCCAATGAGAAAAATATTTGATATTCACTTCCCAGGTATTGTCAGTAATTAATTTAAGATTCTAAAGATTAATTTTTAATTTTATGGAGGACACAAAAACAACGATTTTGCTAAAGAATCAAAAAATTTTAATCTGAAAATAAGACTAGTTTACAGCAAAAAACTATTTTAAACCGAATTAGCATTTCTTGTAGATTTTTGAAAACGATGCCACAAGCCAAAAAAAATAGTTTTTTTCACGACATTTGACATTATTTTGTAAAAAAGGTTAACGTTATTTTGAAATTCCGATCAAAAATCAGGAATGTATTGTTCATCCCCTGTAAAATAAATATTTTATTTCAAACAAAAAAAACATTCTTGTAAACTAATATAATTTTCTTGAACCATCAAAATAATTTTGTTGGAAAATGATAAGTATTATTGTAAAATGTTATGATATTCTAATAATAAATTTGTCTTTACAAGAAAATTATTTTGATGGTCCAACAAAAACTATTTTCAGATCTATATCTCAGGAAAATTTTGAGACTATCTAGCAAAATCGATCTTTCTATATGAAAACGCTAATATCAGAACTGCAACATAAAATGATTCTACATTTTTACATATAATTTTAAGAACACAAAATTGATTCTGTTTTGTAGTATTTAATTATTTAGAAAATAAATTGTCTTTCTAAATATTTCAAACAGATCAATTTATAGGTTTAATTGACAGTTGAATGACAAAATATTTTATAGGTACGTCTCATGGCGAGGAACTGGGATACTTGTTTTATCCTAATTTGATAAAAGATTTCGGTATGTCACCACCTGCAGTTGATTCGGAAGACTATAAAATGATGAATTGCTTAACGCAAATGTGGACGGATTTTGCTAAAACAGGGTACGAGGAATTTAATTTCTCCTTTTCAAACTTTAGATGTATCTTTTTAATACGATCTTCATGACATTTCAATTTTATTAATCGCATATTAATAACCAATTCTTAAACTGATGTAGAAATCCAACGCCTGTTACAAATATGTGGATACCGGTGACCGATTCACCACGCGGAAAGTACAATTACCTAAATATCGATAAAAACTCGCAAATGAAAGTCTTCCGTAAAGGAAAAGAAAGATGGGACTGGGAAGAGAAGAAAA
>NW_012041788.1:0-847 GCF_000956235.1 Wasmannia auropunctata
TCTCTTTGCAATAGATCATTTGAAGCATATTTTGCTGGACTGGACAATAGTTTGATCATATCGCCACTAACGGTCGTCACCATTAGACACGAATAAATTTATTTTAAAAAATACTAAAAATGTCTGTAACACATCCGAGTATGTGTTAGAAAAATGAGATTAAATCCTTACAAATGTATATTATGTACTTACATATGTATACCCTGGAAAAAATTTTTCATATAAGAACATATATAAATATATATGAACATATAGAAAAATATATAGTTATATATAATTATACATAATTATATGCAAAATATGTCCATACGTATCCATATATGTTTCTTTTATTGTAAAATTATTGTTTGATATACAAGAAAAATAATAATAATAAAAAGAAAACATAAAAAATAATTAAAAGAATAATTGTTTTTTTTACAAAAAATCAAGTTTTATGAAATGAGAAAAAATTGTTCATATATAATTATATATGTAGGAATGTCGTCAGGGTTGGGACGCTGTCATGGTTGGTACATTTTGTCTCCAAGACACTTAGCGCCACCACTGTCGAGGTGTGGCATTACTACTTTCGGTGCCAACAAACTTTTCAGAGCATTGAAAGTGTCTTGCGCTAAGTGTCTGGACAAAAAATAGCAGTGTCCCAACCCTGACAGCGTCCCAACCCTGACGACATTCCCTATATTTTTAATCATTCATATATGATCATATATGAGCAATTTTTCTCATTTCTTCAAACTTAATTTTTTGTAAAAGAAACAATGTAAAAATTATTCTTTTAATTATTTTTTATGTTTCTTTCTTATTATTATCATTTTTTTGTATTAAAGTATAATTTTACAAAGGA
>NW_012041789.1:0-340 GCF_000956235.1 Wasmannia auropunctata
TTTATGAATTTTGATAAGTTCCATGGCGCGAATAAAAAATCGCATGCAAATGCAGTTTACAGCTTTCGAAAGAGTGAATCTTTACCTTTAATTTGCTTTTTTGTTAAGCGTACAAAGTCAATGCAGTTGTATATAACTGCATTTGGACCAAGAGCCGGGAGAACCGCGTCATTAAATAATAATTATATCTCTTGATCCACAACCGACATCCATGCATTTTCCAGATATATTTTTAAATAATCGTCAAATTCATCAATTAAAGCAGATACTTTTTCTCTTTGCAATAGATCATTTGAAGCATATTTTGCTGGACTGGACAATAGTTTGATCATATCGCCAC
>NW_012041790.1:0-414 GCF_000956235.1 Wasmannia auropunctata
TTAACTTCGTCAAAAATGATCGTATTGAGATGATCAAAAAAGTATTTTACAGCTTGAAATCTCTACTTTCCAAATCGGCATTTCAGAAAATGATCATACTGATCTTTTATGGAATTACATGGATAGAAAAGGAAACTTGAAAAATCTCAAAATTTTTTACGAATTTTGATAAGTTCCATGGCGCGAATAAAAAATCGCATGCAAATGCAGTTTACAGCTTTCGAAAGAGTGAATCTTTACCTTTAATTTGCTTTTTTGTTAAGCGTACAAAGTCAATGCAGTTGTACATAACTGCATTTGGACCAAGAGCCGGGAGAACCGCGTCATTAAATAATAAATATATCTCTTGGTCCACAACCGACATCCATGCATTTTCCAGATATATTTTTAAATAATCGTCAAATTCATCAATTA
>NW_012041791.1:0-408 GCF_000956235.1 Wasmannia auropunctata
TTTTCCCAAAACAATATCAAGAAGCATTGGCAAAGAAATTACCACATGCTTTAATTAGAAATAGATATGGTACGTCATAGGAATCAATACTATACTTGGTTATTAATCCTTTTTTCTCAAATTAATTTGTCTTTGTGCACTTGTTTTATTAAAACTTGTATTAAAATAGAAACACATTCTACTCTCTATTCGTTTCTAATATTCCCTTCTATATTTTTTAATACGTTCACTGCCCAGCAGCGTTCATGCGCCTGCGCGTAATGAGAATCCTTCGTTGACCAATGCCTGCTCTTGCGCGTGATACTGACATATCGCAGCAAAATTACGAGAATTCATGTAGAATTGATTAAATATAATCAAATACTGCTTTGTAAAAATAATAAAAATAACTGATTTTAAATTGGCTTC
>NW_012041792.1:0-401 GCF_000956235.1 Wasmannia auropunctata
TAGATATTGATGCCGAATACATTTGTAAGATTATCGAAAAATATCAAGTAAGTAAAAGTAATAACTATAAAACAAAATATGGAATAAAATTTAAAATCAAACGTCGAAAATAAAATTAGATTTGAAAAATATCATTATAATATTATGTTACGATGACAACCAGATAACGCTGATTTCTGTTGCACCAAGAATTCTAATCAATTTTATCAAGATGGATTTGTTAGAGAAGTACCAGTTATCAACATTAAGGATTGTTTTTTCTGCTGGTTCTTTTTTCCCAAAACAATATCAAGAAGCATTGGCAAAGAAATTACCACATGCTTTAATTAGAAATAGATATGGTACGTCATAGGAATCAATACTATACTTGGTTATTAATCCTTTTTTCTCAAATTAATTTG
>NW_012041793.1:0-607 GCF_000956235.1 Wasmannia auropunctata
ATTATAGTATTGTTGGGCATACTATACTTAAACGGCAAATGTAATACGTGGGATCATGATCTCTCCTTAAGTATGTAATTTGATTTATTATCACAATTTCTGTTACAATTATGTGAGCCAACATATACAAAAATGTATTTAAAATGTATTTCAAAAATATGTGGATTAGTATACAGTGTTATCGATGAAATATAATAAAAAATTAAATATAGTTTTATAAAATTAAGGAACCATGTTCGTCAAAAAATAAGTCCAATAAAAATATAATTCATAAAATTTACGAAGTATTAAAGAATTACTTATTAAAGAATTCAAATCTATATGTACCGTTATTATTCATTCATTTAATAATTTCAATTTCTGTCAATTTCAGTGACAGCACGATACTTTCTCTCGCTGACATCGCCAAAAATAATTTTTACGGTACCATTATCGGCTGCGAATTTAATGAAAGCAGCAAAGGAATTGAACCTAGATATAAAAATAGTGGTTTTCGGCGAGCTAGATGGCTACGAATCGATAGATGATATAATAAATAACGACAGCCGCGAGATCGCCGAATTCAAATGTACTCCAATCAGTAACCCGGACGAAATTATTATCATTG
>NW_012041794.1:0-971 GCF_000956235.1 Wasmannia auropunctata
AATATCACACAATTAAACAATTCTCTTACACTTTGTTTCATCGCAGTGAAAAAGGCGTTTCGCAAAATGACATCACGTAAGTAATAAATTCTAATAGATATTTGACATGTAATGTCTTTTTACTTTAATAGATAATAATAAAAGTATTACATATTCATTTTTATAGAAGAACTTTTCCCAGAGGAAGAGGAGGAGGAGATAGAAGTCAAAGAGTCGCTGCAACATGTGGTGCAATTATTGCAGCAGTAACAAATCAATAATAAAAGAGTTAATACAGTTGCACACAACTGTACACTTGCAACAGCAACATTTACAAAAGTTGCAACAGCAACTGTTGCAAGTGCAACGCGAAAAAACAGCTGAGAACGAGTCACGGAACGAATCGCGAAATGATCAGCAGCGAGGCGAACCGCAGGATCAGCCGGGATAGCCAGCTAATAGGCAGCCGCTTGAACAACAGCAGCAGTAACATTCTACATACACTATGTATATAATTTTTCAGTGGCATACTTAGAACTGTGATAAACAGTAAATATTTCAATGTTGTTTCAAACAGTGAATGAAAATGAATTTGAAATAAATTGAAATGGATCGGCCTTCGTGGAAATGAATGCATTTCGATAGAATATATATAGCATTTTTAACATTATATATATTATGCTTCATATTTACTATATATTTTACGATATTTTATACTATTGTTCATATTCTTTTTATTTCAGAAGTTCGACGTGGTCGAGGACGCGGAAGATCTAGGGCACGTTGATATGCCCAACGAAGCCGGAAAACAATATCCCATAATATATCAGTATTATGCATAGTTATACTGATTTATTATGGGATACACGCGCACGAATACATCATTATAGAGACTTATATCATTACATCGTTATATAGACTACGTAAGCATTGTACGAAGGCATTGTGAAGCGTAACTATAGATCGGAAGAGCACACGTCTGAACTCCAGTC
>NW_012041796.1:0-321 GCF_000956235.1 Wasmannia auropunctata
TTTTCCACTTCTACGATTGTGTCGCGGTAAAAATTCGAAGAGCCTACCCATTAAATGACGTTAATAAATTCTTTAGAATGTGAATTGTTGTACGCGCCGTAGTTGACTTACCTCGTCGATTTCCTGTAAAGAAATTGGTAAAGAGGGAAATCGATCAATAGGTAAGGGTATAGAAAGAAAAGGGCAAAAGGAAAGACAGAAAGAAAAGGGGTAAAGAGAGTTAGTAGCAGAAAGGGTCACCTCCCCGATAAGACGACTCTCTTACGAGAAGAAGCCTTAACCGGAGTATTCCGAACAAAGTACAAGGCTTAACTATACTGA
>NW_012041797.1:0-724 GCF_000956235.1 Wasmannia auropunctata
ATAAGAGTACAGAAATAGTAATGCGTGTAATAATTAAGCGAGATAAACATTATAGATATGAAAATAGAAAAATATAAATATGTGTATGCGTTAATATCGGTCGCGGTACAATAATCAACGTGTAGAGTAAGAAGAGTTGACAATTAAAGATCAAAGATGTCGTCGTCGAAAGTATCCTCGACTTGTTGCGCAAAATAATCAAGGGCCTCCCCGCTTGATACAGGTGATCTGGGGAACCAGTATGGATTTTCGTCGTAAAAGGCTGTTTCTATTATAAAATTAAGAATGTCGGATGGGTTCGGCGCGGGGCTATATTCAATCAGCTCGTAGTCTTCGGCTAGATCTATTATTCGAAAAGCGAAGCATATTGTATTTATTTATCTAACTTCACAACCAACTGATGAAACAGACTTTGACCGATCGGTGTTAAATGTCCGATGGCTACTCGAATGTTACCAATTGAATGTGTTCTACCGTCGATAATGTACCGTTATTAAATACGTTATCCACTGGGTTACCTCTGTCGGTAATGTATCGATGTGATTCAAATGTTTCTTCAGTCGGTAATATATCGATGCAAGGTATGTAATTCAAGAGTTTTCCACTTCTACGATTGTGTCGCGGTAAAAACTCGAAGAGCCTACCCATCAAATGACGTTAATAAATTCTTTAGAATGTAAATTGTTGTACGCGCCGTAGTTGACTTACCTCGTCGATTTCCTGT
>NW_012041798.1:0-1153 GCF_000956235.1 Wasmannia auropunctata
ATATATATATTATTTATTAATAATAATAAATTACTAATTAATTAATAATTTTAATAATAAATTTTTTCTTAACTTTGTTAAAGTTCCACGGCCCAAAATAAAAATCACACAAACGCGTTGTACAGCTTTCGAAGGAATGAATCTTTTCCTTTAATTTGCTTTTTTTGTTGAACGTTGTACGATTTTTTTCACCGAGTTATTTAATATTGAAGCAAAAAAAGGTCATTTTTGTTTAATGTTGAATAACTTGTTGAAAAAAATTCGTATAATGCTTAACAAAAAAGTAAATTAAAGGAAAAGATTCATTCTTTCGAAAGCTGTGCACCGCGTTGTGTGCGATTTTTATTTCGGGCGGTGAAACTGTGCAAAGTTAAAAAAAAATTTTGCAATTTGTCATATTTCCATTTTTATCATAGTGACTCTAAAAAAAGTCAGTTAATTATTTTCTAAAATATTAACTTAAAAAATTGAAGATTTCAAGCTGTAAAATGCTTTTTTAAAAATCTCGTACGATCTCTTACGATCATTTTTAACGAAGTTGCTCTATGTTAAAATTTATCTATTTTTAGAGGATAGAACAGGTGATGCTTTAACTTTGTAGCGTAGTGTAATAACATATTTGTGCATTAACATATTCGTTATCGACAATATATCATTAAATGTATTTGTGAATCAAATCAGAAGCGTAAGAAAAATGTTGATTGCGCGCGTGTAAAAATAATTTGTCTTATCTTTGGACAATACAAAGAATCAAATTATAAGATGTCTTAAAGACATGTCTAAAAGTCATTCTAATGATATTTACAAAACCGTCTAAAAGACGTTTAAAAAAACATCTTATTATTCCAATTTTAGACTTTGTGTTGTCTGGGTTAGCTTTAACACCTTATACGCTTTCGTTATTATATTATTTGCTAAAAAAAAATTAATTGTGTTTACCTCACTGAAATTAATGGAATGACACACGAAAAGCGGGCGAGTGGGAGAAGAATGTAATGGATATGCTCTTTGCGTGAAAATTCAAAAACCCATGTAAAACTATTGCACATTTTTTGTTATAATAACTTTTTAAAGAACAATGTGCTCTGATTAAATCATTTGAGGATCAGAACAATGACTTTAATAACATAGGGGGAGATGGGGATCCTTCATA
>NW_012041799.1:0-412 GCF_000956235.1 Wasmannia auropunctata
TTATAAAGCGGAGTTCTTTGGCTGTAAAGCGCTCGCATATGACTACTGGCTACTGGTTAACTTTACTGATTATCTACTTGCTCATTCATAATAATGACGTCAACTTGTTATTATTTACCGCTGCACTTTTTATTACATTTTTTAATGATATTTCTATCAGTATGTCCAATGAACAACGTATATCAGATAAAAAACGATTATAATCAAATAATAAATTTTAATAAATAAATAATAATTAATTAATAATAAATAAATATTATTATTAATATAAATATATATATATATATTATTTATTAATAATAATAAATTACTAATTAATTAATAATTTTAATAATAAATTTTTTCTTAACTTTGTTAAAGTTCCACGGCCCAAAATAAAAATCACACAAACGCGTTGTACAGCTTTCGAAGG
>NW_012041800.1:0-511 GCF_000956235.1 Wasmannia auropunctata
ACTATATTAGTATCTATATAAATTTTTTATATAATAAGCTACAAAAAACACACATAGAATTATAAAAACAAAATAAACTACTCTATTTTGATCTTTTTATAACTATAATTAATAATGCACCAGCACAACTAATATTGCAGAAAAAGTTTTACAGTTTTAATTAATAAAATAAAAAATTAAATTTCAAAATTTTAATATAAGTTAAAGTATTTCATGTGCGAAAAGCTTTAGATGCAATCTTAATATGAGAATATATTTGAAAATATAAAAAGAATATTCTTTTTATCTCATCTATTCATTTTATCTTATTTATTAATACGGAAAACACCTTATTTGGGCATATAACTATCAAAAATAAAATTTATATCATAATTACCAAAAATTACCATTTTTACCATAATTTTACTGCAAGTAATTGTCAGATTGAAAATGACGGTAATTTTCCATCTCTAGTCGGGACGCATTGTTGTATTATCGAGAACGGGAAAACGAGATCGAGCGACGATGAATT
>NW_012041801.1:0-318 GCF_000956235.1 Wasmannia auropunctata
AGTTCTCGAAAATGATACTTTGGAAAATAACTTTATCACACATGGTTGAATTCGTATTAAAATAACCTTTAATTTGGTTACAAAAAAAATTTTTAATTAAAAAAAAAATGTGAAGTAGTAGGGGAAACATAAAAAAAAATTTTTTTAAAATTAAAATTAAAATAAAATTTAAATTCAAGGCTCCAAATTATTCTAATATTAATAAATGAAGTAAAAAAAAGGGGCCAACGAGCCAAAGCTTGGGTGTTATATCGCTCCAATATGTATATTTATTAATTTAACAAATTCATTACGATTAGAATAACAGACGTTTCGACC
>NW_012041802.1:0-528 GCF_000956235.1 Wasmannia auropunctata
AGGAAGACCGCGTGGTGTCGCGTCGGTCTTGTCTTTCGACCAATCATCGTCTTTTAATTACATTGACCAATACGGTGACTCGGTTGCGCGACCAGCACGCCACGACACATCATCAGCGCCATCGTTGGCGGAACGAAGAACAAAAAATAAAATGTCGGATATTTCGGTAGCTCTACTACAATTTCAATAAAATATTAGCAAATAAATTTAGAAACTTTTCTTTTTATGTCTATTATTTATATCAAAGATCATGCAAAAAATGCGAGTGGAATGTGCTGTGTGAAGAATTGCTGGGTGCGCGCAGCGTAAGCGAGTATGGATATGGTGTGCGCATAGAAGCGTTTGTAATTATTTCTCGAAAATGATACTTTGGAAAATAACTTTATCACACATGGTTGAATTCGTATTAAAATAACCTTTAATTTGGTTACAAAAAAAATTTTTAAATTAAAAAAAAATGTGAAGTAGTAGGGGAAACATAAAAAAAAATTTTTTTAAAATTAAAATTAAAATAAAATTTAAATTCAA
>NW_012041803.1:0-1863 GCF_000956235.1 Wasmannia auropunctata
TTATAAGGTTTTAGAAACAAACAAATGGTAAAAGTGTACAAATTTATATATTTTTATATATTGTTTATACATTTTGTTATACAAGGTGTCCCATTTTAATGTCCCACCTCAAGTAACTTTTTTATTTTTGATCTTAGAAAAAAATGTTACAGACAAAATTTGTATGGCTTTGAGGGGGACATAAGATGGTGTCATTAGTGTGACCTTGAATAGTTGCTTGAAGGTCATGTGAAGGTTACCTTCAATTTCTTAAATGGAACCCCCTACTTTTTATTGCATATTTTTATAGATCATCTCGAGAGATTTCCAAAACTGAGTACCTTTTCGTTAAGTACTTATTAAGTTATAAGGCAAGACTACAACCCTTATCTTCCCTCGACCGACTGGATCGTGCCGTTATTTTGCCTTGACTGGCTGGATCGTGCCCTTATCAATCCTTATAACTTAACAAGTACTTAACAAAAAGGTACAGTTGTAGTGTTTTGGAAAGCTCTCGAGATGATCTACATTCTACAAGAATGTGCAATTAAAAGTAGGGGGTTCCATTTAAGAAATTGAAGGTAACCTTCACATGACCTTCAAGCAACTATTCAAGGTGTCACACTAATGACACCACCTTATGTCCCCCTCAAAGCCATACAACTTTTGTCTAAAATATTTTTTTCTACGATCAAAAATAAAAAAGTTATTTGGGGTGGAACAATAAAATGGGACACCCTGTATACTAGCATTACAGACGTGCGCTTCGCGCGCACTATTTAATATTTTTACTATACTTGCCATAACACTATTAGTTTCAATATACATATAGAAATGTCAAAATGTAATAACAGCCGCTTACACGAAATAAGCGCAGCAAGACAATCAATCGGCATCGCGGAAAAGCGACAACAATAAATTTCGAGAAATACGAGTAATCGACTTTACATGCACTTTTTAGATAGGATTTATAGTTTTGCATTTCATCTCTGTTCTTCTGTTTTTTTTTTATTTTTCTGACTTGTTGCGTCATTCTATTTTTATTTAACGTTTGACGAACGATAAACAAAGGAACGTCAATGGCGAGTATGTGACAAGTCAGTTCGTGTATGCATGCATAGTGAAGACGCAGTCTTCGGTTTCGTACGAAAGAAATATTTTTCCTTTATATTTTGAAGGAACAAATAAGTAAGCATTGCCGCACAAAATATTAATTAACGTTTATATGATTTATGTAAAAAAATAATATTCTTTTGTAGACACGGTTTTAAGAGTAGATACGTTATCATTAAAAAATGGTAGCTACTTGTTTCATTTGCAACAAAGACATTTTAATACAAGAAAGCGTGATTGTGAAACGGGGAAACAGATACTTTAAAAGCGGCTAGTATTGAAAGAAACGATGGAAAATATGAAATGCTAAAAGATATGACTATTATAGAAGTACACAAAAAATGTCGACAAAATACATTTTCAAAAAGAGCGGCAAAATATTTGTTAATCAATCTGATGCGAGTGTTGCTTCAACTTTATTGCAATTCAGCCCTACAAGAGGCAAAATCAGAAAATCAATTTTTGATTTTGAAGAGAAGTGTTTTGCGGTTTACATGTTTCCGAGGATTATGAAAGGAAACAAAACAAAATAAAACGTCGAATTATTTCGTACGTTACTAAACCTTCTTTTAAAGACACTATTACAAATATATTATCGAAAAAACATGATGATATGTCAAAGCAAGTTTGTAAACGAATTGCAAATGTCATTGATCTAGTAGCTGTTCATGCTAGATATCATAAGGATTGTTATCTATCAATAATAGTAAATGAAACGAATGAAAAGTCTAAAGGTCGTTCGCTGAATGAAAATGTTACAAAGGCAATGGA